>NC_029793.2:138650769-138651270 GCF_000816755.2 Arachis ipaensis
TTAAACTGATTTATATATATATAAAAAATAATTTTAAACATATAAAAATAAGTGATATCAATCAACAATTTTAACCCAATAATTAGTAGGCCGACTGACGTCTCTAAAAATTGGTCGGTCCATGCATTAACACTATTATCAATTAGTCAGTCAAGTAGAGTAACGTAGCAACTCGCAACGACCAAAAAATTGGTCGGTCCATGCATTAACACTATTATCAATTAGTTAGTCAAGTAGAGTAACGTAGCAACTCGCAACGACCAACACAATTTAAAGTGAGAAAATATATTGGTTGATGAAATTAATTTTATTTAATTTTAAACTAAACCAAATGGTAACACATTGTGGCTCAATTTTTTGTATATTATAAACCAACGTGTGTTATAAGATTAAAACGAAAATAAGATGGAAAATGAAAAGAAAGAAAATAAAACGAAAAAAAATGAGAGGAAATAAAATAAAATAAAATATTTTTTTTGTTTTGTTTGGATAAAAAGAAAT
>NC_029793.2:138652132-138653287 GCF_000816755.2 Arachis ipaensis
CGTTATTTTTTCTTTTTCCCTCAATTTCTCTTCTCATCCAAATAAAAAAAAATATTTTTCTATCAATTTTTTTCTTCTGTATTTTCTTTTCCTTCAAACTCCTTTGACCCAAACAATGTGTAAAAGATGGTTATGTATATAAAAGAAACCATGGTTTTAATATTATTTTTTTATTCGAAAAAATTAGTTCATTTAAAATTTAAGGATACGTTTGGTTTATATTTTTATTTTTTGTTTTCTTTTTTAATGTTTTTTAGATTTTATAAAGAAAATAAAAATAAAAACAGAAAATAGAATTTTTTATTTTCTTTTTTTATAAAATTCAGAAAATAAAAAATATTGAAAATAAAAACAAAAAAAACGCAAACTAAATGTATTCTAAGAGTGTTTTTTGTGCCCTTTAATTTTTTTTTATTTATTGAAAATAAATATATTAAAATATTTTAAATTTAATTAAATGGCAAATAATAGTATTGATATTGTGCAAAATTTGAAAAAATAAGTGAATAAACAGAGGAATAATAAAGGGCATGGGAGAGCTTAAAAAAAGCAAAGAAACAAGGGTTGGCATAGAAAATTGATGCTAGTGAATGAAGAAAGATAGATGTTGGTCAGGTTCAATGGTTAAAAGAGTTCCAAGGGTCCACATATATATAGTTATGGAAAACTTTTAAATGTATTAGTATAATAGTGTTTTAATAATTTTTAATCGTTAATTTTAATTATAAAAATATATATAATATATATAATTAAGATAAAAATTAAAATTTACTGAAATATTAGTGTATCGATACACTTGAAAACTTTACGTTAGTTATACACTACTCTGCATAACATGGGGCCATAGCGTGGAGCCATGCTAAAGCAAATACCCCATTTTCAATATGTTAAGAACATATATAAATGAATGAATCTATGAAAGTGATAAAATTAAAGCATATAGCGAATAAAGATTACTTGTGGAACATGTGCTATATTAACCGGCTATACAATATCATTACAACTAGGAGTAAATGTCATTTTCCTCCGGACTATTTGTCTAAAGACTAAAATGTTCTTTTATAATTTAAATTTTTTTAATTAATTTTAAACTATTCAAGTAATTAATTTAAACCGTCTTTATTATTAGTCTAAGTAATTTGTAATAGATTATCG
>NC_029793.2:138654405-138681807 GCF_000816755.2 Arachis ipaensis
TTCTTAGAAATAGTATAACTTTTTGAAAAACTTTTTGCTATTTCGAGAGTAATTTAGTATTCTTAATTGTTCTACTTTATTAATGTCTTTTATATGCTATAGATTTATTATTGTTTTTTAACTTAAACTTAGAATAAAGAAATGAAATAAAAACTAATTTTAAATTACTCCAATAACACTAAAATAGTAGAATAAAATAAATGATGCAGAACATAAATATTTTTTTATTTTTTGAATACAAAAAAATTCCAATAATTATAAAACGAGAATAAAATTGAACAATAGAAATGTTTTGTCGATTTTTAACAAATTGATGGTGGTTCGATTCTAATGGTTTGGGAGCGAAACCTACTCCTCTTTTGTAGGTATCAGTTCTATAAGTGCATTAAAGGTTCTCGAATTAGACGAGTATTAAAACGGGAAATCAATTCGAAAAAAAAAGCCAAAATGATAAAAGAAGTGTAAAAGAACAGATTCGAAAAGTAAATTGACTGAAATTGAAATGGTTTGCATTGAATTTAAACAAAGCAGTAAAATGCCTTCGACTGAACTAAAGGACTTTTGACATAGAAATTAAAGATGCTGAAATGTAAATTGGACAAAGAAATTAAACATTGCTTGAAAGATAAATTGGACAGGAAAAGTAAAGTTTTACAGAAAGAGTAAATGAAAATTTAAAGACAATAATGGAAGGAACCCTACAGAAATCGAACTCGAATGTAGACTCAGAAATTCGCTGGGGATGTGAGTGTGCTTGAGTGTATTTCTGAAGAGAAGTTCCAACCCTCATTTCCTAGAACTTGCTAGTATTTATAATCTACTTTCTATAACCGACCATTAATTGCATGGTGCTGCCTTTTATGCGCATTCCTTGGTAACCATTCCCGCTCTTTTGCTAATGAACGTTACCAATAAATTTTCAACTCAGAGAAAAGCCTCCAACTTCCTTCTTTGTGTAACCGCTCGATTCCCCATTTCGAAAGCGCCATTCGATCCTCTATTCGAATTATCTTCCTGATTCACCAAGGTATCAAAATCAAGTACACGTCAGATAACTTCCATTTAACACTGGTACATGTGTCTTCGATCTCTGCTCCCTTCTTAACATCTCTCCAATATTTCAAATTAGCTTATTCTTTTGAAAGTATATCTCGACCAACAAATTGCCCCCTAAGATTAATGTGTTTACCTTCGAAGCCACTCATTGGAAGATGAAACACTTAATCCTAATTCAACTTTCAATCACTTTAACTGACCATAATTACCATTTACCTTCTCCATTAATTCCGACCCGTTTGACACGTTTCCCATGACTTGCATCTTCCCTCTCCACCATTTCGCTTTCTTCGCAAAGTTACCTCCTTTCTCTTTGAATTCCCTCTGTAATAACGGCTACAGTAAAACCCCTTTTAAATTTGACACTTCCGTCTTTGTTCAACTTTCTCGAACCTTTTTTTCTAAATTTCTCTTGCATTCATCCTTCTTGTACAACTTTTATTTTTCGATCTTCATTCTTCTTTGCTCTTCAATGGCTGCTTCCTCGTCTCACGTCGCTGCACAAGACAAAGGCAAAAGTCCCATGGTACAACCACCGGCTCCTCCAGCTCTTCACATTTTGAATCAGGTCAATAATGAAATCATCGATGACCCACAACTTCAAATCAATGACCCTAGAATCCTAATTTCTTTTACTGTGGGTGAAGATATCTATTGCTTCATTGGTCCCATCGAGAACTTGGAGAGGGCAAGCAAAAAACTCCCGTTCTTCTCCAGTACTCAAGGGGAAGACTTGTTGATCAATCAAGACCTTCATATCTCTTTTTTCACCAACCAAAAACCCTTTAGGAACAACCCGAAAATCAACCCTCGTGGGACTGATTTCCCAGCTTGGTATGAGCGCCTTGCTCCATCGAAAAGCGCCGCTTGGGGGCTTTTAGAATTCAAGACCTTTTAAGGCTTTCTCACTTTTCACCTTCGACGCTCCCTTGGATGATCGGAGTTGTAACCTTTTTTCTAGAACAGGACTAGCAATAATTTCCACCTTCCTTGTGGGATGATTGGTATGTCACTTCTGGATGTGGCTGCTATCACAGGACTCTCGATTAGTCCTCCAGACTTCACCTCTGACATGCAACCCAGGCAACATACAACATTGCTCCCATGACCTCTTACAGTGACTTCATTGCTCATCATATGGGTGCAGAAGGTAACCCTGTTACAGATGATGAGCATGTGGCCTTTCTGTTCTATTGGCTAAATGCAATTGTCTTCTGCTCTCAGAGTGTTCAAATACAGAAGCTTTTCCTTCCTCTTCCTTCCCTACTTCATGAGGGAAACAATCTCAATTTGGTCAAGCTTCTTTTAGGATATATTTTCGAAGAACTTGGCCAGTTTGTTAATTGTCTTCGCAACAACTATCTGATCAGTACAGGTGGCCCTCTCTGGCTTCTGCAACTTTGGCTCAATGCCATTTTTGAAAAATATATGATAAAGCCTAGCGGTGGTGCTACAGACAAACAGCACATCGAAGGCTTCCGATTGGCTAATTTCAAGCCAAATTTCTCAGAAGCACAATCGGATGAAGACCGATTTTGGGCTGTTTTTTCTCTTTTTCATTCTTACAAAGACTTCCACAATGAGAACCTCAATTTCACCCCCTTTTTTGTGTCAAAATTGTGGTCCTGCTTGGCCAATTTACTGGCTGTACAGGTAATTCCTACAGGGATACCTCAACATAAAAAAGAACGTTTTAAAGTAACTATGTATGCTCCTCATTACACAGCCAGACAACTTAGCTTCTCACAAGCTATCCTAACTCCACTTCCCAGAAACAGCAGGTCATTTTGCCATATCACTTTGGCTTCACAGAAAGAACTTGATCTCTGCCGGTCAAAAAATCAACAACAAAAAGAAGGCTTTCACCATTTTATCTATAATCGAAGCTCATTCATCACCAAGTCTTGTTTCGATTGGTGGACTACTTATTATTCCAAGTACAGTCGTACCTTGGAAGAGATCAAGCGTTCTGTCGTTCGCACAGTCTCTGCTGTTGAAGATTCTCCTAAAAGACCCCAAAAAAGAAAGGCCGAAGTCACAACTTCCTCACGACAACCGCTAAGGAAGAGTCGAAGGACTCCCACAAGAACTTCTAGAAGGATAACTACTCTCTACCTATACATATGTACTTAAACTAAAACTTTTCGAGAATCACATTTACTTACAAACTTTTTATTTCAATCTTTTATCAGTTACGGTTGGAATCATCGAGCGAAAGCTCCTCTGATGACAGTGAGCCATCTATTCGGAATATCCTTGCGCATCCTCACAATCGGAGGATACAATTGATTTAGATTCGGGCTCTCAATTAGTTCGAAGAGCAAAACCCATTCTGGTAACATTATATCATTTTCACATATATTTCGATTTAGTCAAAATAAATCTCGACTTATTGTACCTTGTATTTCATCCCGTTACTGCTGCACAATCAATCACCTCATCTTTGGCACCTGATCAGCCACATCAACAACAACAACAAAACCTAGGACAAACCACATCTCACTCATCAATCCAAGCCACAGAGTCTGTTCAGCCTCTCCAAGTCGCTTTTCCAATTCCGACTGGAACACGGGTAGTTGACTTAATAAAGGAGCACACCCATCACTCTCCAACACAAACTTTGATTATTGAACATGTCTCTCCAACCAACCAGGCTGCGCTTTCTGCTGAATTTCAAGTGGCCCCTGATTCTAACTCTCTTTCTCGAGTCGCTGAGACTACTGCTTTAGACTCTCCATCTAGATTTCTGAAAACCCTTCCTTCTCCTCAAAGAACCTCCAATCCTCCCCCACAAGTTGAACTCCAAACTTTCCCTGGTCAAGGATTTGGAGATTTGGGTGTTCTTACCGAATCTATAAATGCCACCCTGGTTAACCTGGTCACCATCCTAAATCAAGCTATTCAGGAAGATAAAGTACCTATTTCTACCCCTGTACTCCTTGGACCTTCTACATCTGGTCCTTCATCCGAGCGAATGTCAATGCTCAAGAATAACTTCTATCACTTCTCAAGCTCCTGGACCATCTACCTATCGAATGGACCAATGATGCAGTCCTGAACAAGCTTTTATCTGATCTTTTAAGTTCATCTTTTGAACTTTAGATTCTGACACCGCACTCTGCCATAATCAATAAATTCAAACAGATTGCCAACAGAAGTGCAACTACCCAGGAAAAACTTTAAGAAATCAAGGATGAAGTAGCTAAGATCAGAACTGAGTCAGAAAGCTATACTACAGCCCTTCAGCCAATCAAAGCTTCCCATGAAAAATTCAATTTGAGAATCTCTCAGGCTATTTTTGTTCAAGCTCACTATGATAAGGAAGAGAGAAAACTTAAAGCAGAATAATTGGCTCAGATTAATAAAATCTTACAAAAATTCGGAGAAGAAAAATTGATATAGCTACACCGCTAGCCATTGCCCAGCAAGAGCAACAACAACTTGCACAAGAAATCGTTTCTATTGAGGCCAAAAAAGAAGAATGTGAGAAACAACTTGACAATGCCCAATATGAAGAATTCAGGCATGCTGAGACACTTTCAGTTTTGGACAATGAAAGGGTAAAGCTACGCTCAGAATTAGCAAAGCTTATGGCGCCTTATATTTCCTCACCTTAGACTCCAGTACTTGTAATGGTTTTCTTTATTTTCGGACTTATGCATTTTAATTTTAATTCAGTAAACAATGATATTGCTTTAAATACTTTTCATTAATCAAATTGATTATATTTCCTAATTCAATATCCTTGATTCGATATGCATTTCCTAAATATAATCCTATCACTTGGAAAGGGCCTTCCCAAGTAGGAGACTGTTCCGAGGGTTACCTGAAACTGTCGGTCAATCTTGGACGAGATCTTCTGTGCTAATCGGCGCTGACGTGTCCGACTTGTAAGTGGTGGCCAGAGCTATCGCGTCTGATTTGTTGGACTGGTGGTGATGCTGATCCTTTGTCACCGGAGGGTGGTGGTACCTGCAAGGGACTCGATGCTTAAGTTAGCAAGGGTATTAAGCAGGTTTTTAGTAGAATCAGAGTATGAGTTATACCTGGGTGCTCCAGTGTATTTATAATGGTGAGGAGTGACTTCTTTGGAGATAAGATAGTTATCTTATCTTATCTTATCTTATCTTTTGAGTGAAGTCATCTTATCTTCAAGGAAACCGCCCTTATCTCTATAGGCTTGGGCTGCCTTTAAATTTGGGTCGTGTTCCTCTGTTTGGGCCTTCTTGGGCCTCTGTAGTGATTTGGCCGAGCTCTTGGAGAAGAGGTCGGATGTTCCTGACCTAAAGAGGTCGGTTGGCTTGTCGTCGATCATCCCGGGTCGGACATCTCGACCCAGGGTATGAACAGTACCCCTGCTCGAGTGTGGTCTTCCTTTTGAAGTTGAGTCCTTAGTTTTAGGACTTCAATCTTTCTCTGGAGAAGTCGAGCTCGAGCATCATCGATTTCTTCCTTGTAGAGTTTCCTTTTGAATGCAGAACATTTTTCTTTCTTCTTCTTTAATTTTGGAAATGCGCGTTCTTTACCTTGGGAACGTGTGATGGTTTTTAATGCCCCATTAATTCTTTTAATGTTCCGTTTCCTTTGCCTCCCGCTTTCTCATTTCATTTTGAATTACACCAAAACTTTCTCCGTTATGTTTCTTCTTTCTCTTTGCTCGCTGTAACTTCCCCCTTTCTCTTTTATTCTTCTGTTTCATTCGTGCCTCTTCGTTCTCTGGACCCCAAGTTTTCATGTCTTCGTGCCTTCCTTGGAGTGTTTGTTGGTGTGGGCTCGCCGTCCGTCTCCATCGCCTTTCTTACTTTTACAAGTTGGTCCTCTTTTCTTCTTCTTTCTTCCCGCATTTTTGAAAAGTTTTGATCTTGCTTGGTTTCGTGTTAAAAAGCTTGAATCTTTTCTGTGTTTATCATGCATCTGCTTATTACTGTAATGTGTGCTCTGGGAGTGTCTTTGATTTTGAATGATCCTTCTGCATTTAGGGTTTTTGCGTGCCATTTATTGTTTCCAGTTTGTGTCCTTTGATATGAACTGCATGTCGTTACTGAGGCTTATGAATATGCTTGCTTCTAAAAAAGATTGCTCCTTTGATGACTTTCGCCATGTTGGTAGTTTTCTTTGCTGATAAATTTGTAGAAGATAACGATTTTCTGATGGCTTGCTTTGATTTTCTTCTCGTGTCGTTGCTTGTTTGGAAGGGGGTTATTTTTCTTTGCTGAGAGTTTTGTTGGGATGTAGCTTTGTAGACTTTTTTCTGAGTCCTTACTCTGTCCCTGCCTCCAAAGGATGCCCCTGGACCTTGGTGTATGTCCTGGGGTTTTCCTTTTACTGTTTGTATGCTTGAGTCATGTTTTGTCCGAGCTGATTTCTTTTTTGCCCGAGTTGTTTTGGTTAGTAATCCTTTTTCTTTTTCTGGATGTAGGACTATTTGACCATGTCTTCTCACAAAAATATTGTCGAGACGTCTTCCAAGGTTCCTGAGGGTATGTCCGACTGGCTGGACTCCCTCGTCCTGATGTGTGTTTCTGTAGTTAATTCTGAATTCTGTGCAGAGCTTAGAAAACATCATCGAATCTGTAGTAGTAAATATCAGGAGAACAACTATGAATTGGTAGCACCTGATTCTGATGAAAGGGTTTTCTTCCCTATTCTAACCCAGGGGAAGCGCCCCTTCTTTTATGTGTACGACTTCTTTTTCAGCCAAATGAACATCACCCTTCCTTTCACCCCCTTTGAGACCGACCTGTTGTGGTCGTGTAACATAGCTCCATCCCAGCTTCATCCAAACTCATGGGGCTTTATCAAGATATTTCAGTTGCTTTGTCAAGAATTTGATGCAAAACCTTCTCAAACTCTCTTTCTTTATCTCTTTGTGTTGACCAAACCTGGGACTACCAAAAAGAAAGCTTCTTAGATTTCTTTCAGGTCTGCCCAAGGACACAAAGTTTTTTCTATGTATGATGAGTCTTTTAGGAATTTTAAGAATTACTTTTTTAAGGTCCGAGCTGTTGAAGGAGCTCGACCTTTCTTTTTGGATGAGAATGGCGAGCCCAGCTTTCCTTTAGAATGGCAAAGGAATGTAGTGGTGTCTAGGTACACTTGGGAGATGTTAGATGAAATTGAGCAAGATTTTGTAACTATGTTGGAAGAGAATTGGGGGCAGCCTCCTCATCTTGATACTAAGAAATTTTTAGGAAATCCTTTACTTCTCCGAGCTGAACTGGGTAGGGGTCGACTTCCTTTATATTTGTCGTACTTGTTTATTTTGTTGAGCTCATTCCTTTTCCTTCTAGTTTATAACTTGGTTTCTTGTGTATTTTCATAGATGATTAAAAACAACAAATCTATGAAGGCCTTTAAGAAGGTGAGAAAAGCTACAGCAGCGCGGCACATCTCGGGTAAAGTTGCTGGGGAAGGATCTTCCCAGGTTCCTCCCAAGAAGCCATTTTGAATACTGCTGGGCCGAGGAAGATGATTCCTACGCCTCAGGTCCGTTTAGTTGATCCCCCCCAGACTTCTACGGCTACCTCTTCTCCCTCTGTCGGCCCTCTTCCCAAAAGACAAAAAACTGTAGAACCTTTTAATCTGGATGCTCCCGACTTTGATGCTGTTGGTTTTGTTGATCAACAGATTGCTCCTTACGGTGTTATTCCTACTGACGATATCTCCCTTGTTCGCCATTTGGATTTCATCACTCGGAGTAGTATTAAGATGGCTCATATGGGAGCAGCTTTATATTGGACTGCTCAAGATCTTCCCATTCATGCAACCAAAGCTTTTATGGAAGAGGCCAAATCAGAGTTCGACCGGATTAAGGGTTTGAAGGAAGAGCTTGAGGTGAAGGTGGCAAAGCTGAAAAAAGAGTTGGAGGGTGAGAAGACTCGGGCTATTGCTGATGTGGCTTCTGCAAAGTTGGCTGAGGATATGGCGCTGAAGCATAAGGAGAGCTATGTCTTGACTTATAGGGAGATGATGGACCTTAGGGAGAGTTTAGAATCAGCTCGGGCTGATTATGCCGAACTCCAGTGTCATCTCGTAGGCAGTGTGAATGCTGCTTACGAGAATTTGAAGAATCAGGTTCGAGTTCTTATGCCCGAGCCTGACCTAACCCTTTTTAGCTTGGACAACATTGTAAGAGATGGTAAGATTGTCCCTGATGACCTTGATGATGAAGTCAACCCTCCTCCTGTACCATCTGCCAAAGCCTCTGTTGCCCCGCCTTCCTCTACTCCAGCAGCTGAAGTTGGTCAGCCCGAGTCCTATCCTGACATCCAGATCCTGAACCGGGAAGATGGGACGGTAGATGCGGTACCGCTTCAGACTCGTCCTCCTACACCTCGAGATGCTGCTACTGGGAAGTCTTTAGATCCTTTATAATTTTTCTTTGACATATTATGTACAGCCCGGTCTGTGGGCTTTTTAAACTTTTATTTCTGTAATTGGTGGTTTGCCCGACTTTGGATACTTTAGTTGCTTTTCCTTTAGCAACCTTATTTTGAAAAAACAAAGTAGTTTCTTGAGCTCTTGGGGTCGGCTTCAAGCGGCCTCTTGAGTCTGTTTATCATAGTAATATTATTTTTTTGCGATATGCTTGTCGATTGCTTGCTTTAGCAATCTTCAGGGTGTTGGAATCTTCTTTTTCGACCTCCTTTGATTGCCTTTGTACTTTAATACTTGTAGATTTTCTGGGTCCAATTTGGAGTCCCTTGTGGCACATATCTTCTGTCGATCGATGTCTTTGAATTATTTTTAGTAATCCTTTGAGGTTTACTTCTTATACTTCTATAGCTTTGGTCCGACTTCTTCATCTCAGTTTGTCTGAAGTTATTTCTAGTAATCCATTTTATTTATATCTTTTTTATGGATTATTTTTTATAACTTTGTAGGTTTGTTTGGGCTGACTTCATCATGTCGGTCCCTTCTAAGTTATTTCTTAGTAATCCATTTTATTTGGACCCTTGTCAGGTCTCTTTTATGGATTACTTCTATAACTTTGTGATTTTGTTGGGCCGACTTCATCATGTCGGTCCCTTCAAAGTTATTTCTTAGTAAACCATTTTATTTGGACCCTTGTCAGGTCTCTTTTATGGATTACTTTTATAACTTTGTGATTTTGTTGGGCCGACTTCATCAAGTCGGTCCCTTCTAAGTTATTTCTTAGTAATCCATTTTATTTGGACCCTTGTCAAGTCTCTTTTATGGATTAATTTTATAACTTTGTGATTTTGTTGGGCTGACTTCGTCATGTCGGTCTCTTCTAAGTTATTTCTAGTAATCCTCTTTTTTAGGGCTGGCCAGGCCTCTTTCTAGGAATTTATTTTTTATAACTTTGGTTATTGTGGTCGACTGGTCTGACTTCTTTACGTCGGTCCATCTTTAAGTTATTTTTAGCAACCCATTTTTATTAAGACCTCGTCAGGTCATTTCCTATGGATCACTTTCGATAACTTCTTGCATTATTCTGTTTTTGCCGCTTTTCATCTTTGCCAATTTTGTAGAAATTGAGTTTGATCCTCGTTTGGTCGACCTTCTGGTGAATTTAGTTTTCATCTTCGTTGGTCTTTATCGTGATCGAGCAGTGAATTTGATTTTCACTTTCTGCCGATCTGTAGCTTTGTAATCGGGCGATGAATTTTTTTGCGTTTCAGATTAATGCATCTTGATAAGAGGATTTATAGAAAATCTAAAAAACTTTATTCAAAATAAAGAATATGCAAATATATAAATGTGGGCATTTTATCCCTCTAAGTCAGGTAGTTGATAGATCTTGGCTCGGTGCCTCGTTAAAAAACCTTTTTCAAGAAAAAGAGTGCACCTCATCCTAAGATCTTTATTACCTCCTAACTGTAATACCTTCTTAAGTTGCAGGCGTGCCATGACCTTGGAAACTCTCGCTCTTCGAGTTCGGTCAGCCTGTAGTATCCCTTTCCGAGTACTTCTACGACTCGGTAGGGTCCTTTCCAGTTTGTTGCCAGCTTTCCTTCTCCAGGTCAATTTGTTCCGATATCATTTCGGATTAGGACGAGGTCGTTCTCGGCAAAACCTTGCTGTACTACCTTTTGGTTGTATCTTGAGGCCATTCGACGTTTTAATGCCTCTTCCTTGATCCGAGCTCTTTCTCGGATTTCTGGAAATAGGTCGAGTTCTTCCTTTTGAAGTTGGGAGTTGGCCTCTTCACTATAGTGGATTACTCTGGGCGATCCTTCTTTGACCTCCACTGGGATTATTGCCTCCATTCCGTAAGCTAATCGGAAAGGTGATTCCTTTGTGGTGGAGTGTGGAGTTGTCCGATATGCCCATAGGACTTGTGCGAGCTCTTCAGCCCAGGCTCCCTTTGCATCCTGTAATCTCCGTTTTAGCCTGGCTAATATAACTTTATTGGCGGCTTCTGCCTGTCCATTGGCCTGGGGATGTTCTACGGATGTGAATTGGTGCTTTATTTTCAAGTCGGCCACCAATTTTCTGAAGCCTGCGTCTGTGAATTGAGTGCCATTATCTGTGGTGATGGAGTATGAAACCCCAAACTTTGTGACAATGTTTCTATATAGAAATTTTTTACTTCTTTGAGCAGTGGCATTGGCTAGGGGTTCTGCCTCAATCCATTTTGTAAAATAGTCTACCCCGATGATGAGGAACTTGACTTGTCCTGATCCTTGAGGGAAGGGCCCAAGGAGGTCGAGTCCCCATTTTGCAAATAGCCATGGTGAGGTTATGCTGATGAGCTCCTCTGGTGGGGCGATGTGAAAATTATCATGCTTCTGACATGGCAGACATGTCTTTACGAATTCCATTGCTTCTTTTTGTAAAGTTGGCCAATAGAATTCGGCCCGGAGTACTTTTTTGGCGAGGGCTTGTGCTCCGAGATGGTTGCCACAGATGCCACTGTGTACTTCTTCTAAAACTTCCTTTGTTTTGGAAGTCGACACACATTTTAATAGCGGTGTTGAAATCCCTCTCTTGTATAGAGTGTTGTTTATGATGGTGTAGTATTGTGCTTCCCGCTTTAATCTCTTTGCCTCCTTCTTATCTGTAGGGAGTATTTCTGTTTTGAGGTAGTTAATTATGGGAGTCATCCATCCTTGATCTAGACCTGTTATGGCTAGGACCTTTTCTTCTTCTGAGATTGACAGGTTCTGCAGCATCTCTTGGATGAGGCTTCTATTGTTGTCCCCTAGTTTGGTGCTGGCTAGTTTTGAGAGTGCATCAGCTCGAGCATTCTGTTCCCGAGGTATGTGGCAGACCTCATATTCCCTGAGTTATCCGAGTTGTTCCCTGTTTTTGTCCAAGTACTTTTTCATAGTGGGATCCTTGGCTTGGTAGCTCCTTGCTATTTGTGAGGTGACTACTTGTGAGTCGCTGAAAATGATAAGCTTTTGAGCTCCAACCTCCTTAGCTAGCTTCAGACCAGCTAGTAGTGCCTCATATTCGGCCTGGTTATTTGAAACAGGGAACCCGAATTTGAGGGAAAGTTCGATTTGGGTTCCCTGATCGCTTTATATTATCACGCCTGTGTCACTTCTGATTTTGTTTGAGGAACCGTCTACGTAGAGACTCCATTATGTAGGGATTTCTGGGGTGTCCGTAAACTCTACAATGAAGTCGGCCAGATACTGTGATTTGATGGTTGTCTGAATTTCATATTGAAGGTCGAATTCGGACAACTCGACTGCCCATTGTAAGATTCTTCCTGCTAAGTCTGCCTTTTGCAGAATGCCTTTTATGGGCTGGTTGGTCCGAACCCTGATGATATGGGCTTGGAAATATGGGCGAAGTCGTCGAGATGTTTAGTATGAGAGCATAGGCGAATTTTTCTATTTTTTGGTAGTTTAGTCTGGACCCTTGTAGTGCTTTACTGATGAAGTATATAGGTTGTTGTCCACTGTCGTCCTCTCGGACTAGTGCTGAGGTTACTGCCCGATTGCCTACTGCGAGGTACAATCTAGGTAGAAATCTGGACAAGGCTGCCAATCTTCTGTTGAGTTGTTGTACCTCTTTGACACAGGTCGGACTTTTCATGTCAAGTATAGCCCAGCATTTATCCGGGTTTGCCTCAATTCCTCTTTGTGTGAGCATAAAACCCAAGAATTTGCCAGCTTCTACTGCAAATGTGCATTTTGTAGGGTTAAGTCGCATACCATGCTTTCCTATAGTGTTGAATACTTGGGTGAGGTCGGATAGTAATGACTCCTCATTTTGTGTCTTTACTAACATGTCGTCCACGTAGACTTCCATGATTTTCTCGATGTGGTCTGCGAAGACTTTATTCATTAATCTTTGATAAGTGGCTCCTGCATTTTTGAGTCCGAATGGCATAACGACGTAGCAGTAGTTTGCTTTTGGGGTTAAGAATGAGATTTTTTCTTGATCAGGTGAGTACATTGGGATTTGATTATATCCCAAATATGCGTCCATAAACGAGAAGTATTTGTATTCGGAGGAGGCATCTAACAGAGCGTCGATACTTGGGAGTGGATAAGGATCTTTTGGGCAAGCTTTGTTGAGGTCGGTGTTCACACCCTGGGTCAAGCTGTCCGATCCGAGATGATTAGTGACAAGGCGACCGACCTCTTCAGGTCCGACTATCCGACCTCTTCTCAAAAAGATCGGCCAAATTGACAGGAAAGCCCAATAAAGGGCCCAAATAGAGGAACACGACCCACATCCAAAGGCAACCCAAGCCTATAGAGATAAAGGCGGTTCCCTTAAAAATAAGCTGACTTCACCCAAAGATAAGATAAGATAACTAACTTATCTTACCTAAGAAGGTCAGCCCACAACCATTATAAATACACTAGAGCACCCAGGTATAACTCATACTCTGATTCTACTAAAAACCTACTTTAATACCCTTGCTAACCTAAGCATCAGAGTCCCTTGCAGGTACCACCACCCTTCGGTGACAAAGGATCAGCAGTGCTGCCAGTCCAACAAGTCAGACACGACAGCTCCGGCCGCCACCCATCAGCCGGACACGTCATCTCCGACCAGTACAGAAGATCTTGTCCGAGATCGACCTACAGTTTCAGGTAACCCTCGGAACATTGGCGCCGTTGCCGGGGACCTGGAAGTCATCCCATCACCATGGCGAACGACCATGACAACGACCACGATTCAGATCTAGAGGATAGAACACCGCACAAAAAAGCAGACACAACACTGAAAAATACCCCAGAATCTAACGGGGACAAAAACTCATCAAATCCGGGAGTGATAGAAGCGCTTCAAGATCGTTTAAAGCAACTTGAAAAAGAAACCCAGCATCAACAAGAAGTTGGGAAGGATCTACAAAAGGAGGTAAGGCGACGCCGAGAATTAGAAGACAAACTTCTAAAACTCGAAACCGATCTCAAAGTCAAAGCTACCCGATCCACTCCTGAGGATAACTCTCGCAAGGATCAAGATCCATTCATTAGGGAGATCATGAGGACCAAAATCCCTAAAGACTTCAAACTTCCGGATATGGCTTTGTACGATGGCACTACAGATCCCAACCATCACCTCAACAATTTCAGAAGTAGAATGTACCTCACCGACACCTCGAATGCAGTTCGCTGCAAAGCTTTTCCAACAACTCTCACAAAGACAGCAATTAGATGGTTCGACAACCTACCTCCGAAGTCCATCTCAAGCTTTGACGACTTAGCCAAAAAGTTCCTGGCCAGATTCTCCATCCAAAAAGATAAGGCTAAGCACGCCCCCAGTCTATTAGAAATCAAGCAAGGAGATCGGAAAAGTCTTCGCAACTACATGGAAAGATTCAACAAAACATGCCTAGACATACAAAGCCTACCAACAGAGGCCGCCATCATGGGCCTCATCAATGGCCTACGAGAGGGACCTTTTAGCCAATCTATATCAAAGAAGTACCCCACATCTCTGGATGAAGTGCAAGAACGAGCGGAGAAATACATAAACATGGAAGAAAATTCTCGACTAAGAGAAACCTCAAGACGAGCTATCTACACAGAGCATTCACATAATCAGGGAAGACCCGAAGGCTCCTCGGCAACACAAGGTGAAGGAGGGTGAGTCTGAATAGGCACAGCATCCACAGTTCCATCATCCCGATTCAAGATTTGACAGTCAGGATCTGACACAGGATGATCAACCTTAGCTGAAGGAGCGGAAGAAGTCGGCACTTCGGAGGCTTTGGCAGCAAGCACAGGGGAAGGTTCAACATCATCGTCATCAGGGTCGTCAGGGACAATCTTGCCATTCTTTACAACATTGTCCAGACTGAAGAGAGTAAGGTCGATCTTGGGAGCAAGAACTCGAACTTGCTCCTTCAGGTTCTCATAAGCAGCATTTACGCTGCCTACAAGGTGACCCTGGAGCTCAGCATAATCAACCCGGGTAGACTCCAACTCCTCCCTGAGACGCATCAGTTCTCTATAGGCCGTAACATAGCTATCCTTGTGCCTCAAGGTGGTATCCTCAACCAACCTCACAGAAGCCGCCAAAGCAACAGAACTAGTCTTTTTGGTCTCCAACGCCTTCTCCAGTTTGGTCACTTTCACTTGGAGCTCCTCCTTCAAACCCTTCATACGGTCGAACTCTTGCTTAGCCTCCTCCATAAAAGCTTTGGTAGCATGAAGAGCGAGGTCTTGGGCAATTCGGTATAGGGCAGCTCCTATATGTGCCATCTTAACGCTACTCCGAGTAATAAAATCCAAGTGTCGAAGGAGGGAGACATCGTCGGTAGGAATGGTACCGTAAGGACCAATCTGTTGATCGACAAACTCAACCGCGTCAAAGTCAGGGGCATCAAGGTTGAAAGGCTCAGTTGTTCTTTGTTTTTTGATTGGAGGAGCACCAGAAGTAGCAACAGAAACTTGAGGAGGATCAGCCAAACGAACCCAGGGAGTAGGGATTACCTTCCTCACCCCCGGCTAGTTCGGTATGGCCGGCTTCGACTGAACCTGAGATGATCCCTCACTGGCTGCCTTAGCTGAGACGTTTTGAGCTACAGTAGCCTTTCTTGCCCTCTTAAAGGCCTTCATGGATTCCTTGTTCTTAATCATCTCTGCAGACAAAACATCACAGCAGGAAACCAAGTTACAAATAAAAAAAGAGCTCGTAAAGAAATAAACTCAACAAAACAAGAAAAGCCAAAATTGAACACTACCCAGCTCATCTCGAAGGAGTGAGGGGTCCCCTAAGAATTTCTTGGTATTAAGATAGGGAGGCTCCCCCCAATTCTCCTCCAACACAGTCACAAAGGCCTGCTTGACCTCGTCTAACATCTCCCAGGAATACCTCGACACAACAACGTTCTTTTGCCACTCTAAAGGAAAAGTGGGCTCATCATTCTCGACCCGGGATGATTAGTGACAAGGCGACCGACCTCTTCAGGTCCGACTATCCGACCTCTTCTCAAAAAGATCGGCCAAATTGACAGGAAAGCCCAATAAAGGGCCCAAATAGAGGAACACGACCCACATCCAAAGGCAGCCCAAGCCTATAGAGATAAAGGCGGTTCTCTTAAAAATAAGCTGACCTCACCCAAAGATAAGATAAGATAAGATAAGATAAGATAACTAACTTATCTTACCTAAGAAGGTCAGCCCATAACCATTATAAATACACTGGAGCACCCAGGTATAACTCATACTCTAATTCTACTAAAAACCTGCTTAATACCCTTGCTAACTTAAGCATCGGAGTCTCTTGCAGGTACCACCACCCTCCGGTGACAAAGGATCAGCAGTGCTGCCAGTCCAACAAGTCGGACACGACAGCTCCAGCCGCCACCCATCAGCCGGACACGTCATCTCTGACCAGTACAGCATATCTCGTCCGAGATTGACCTACAGTTTCAGGTAACCCTCGGAACAGTCACTGTAGTTGGTGCACATCCGCCACTTCCCATTTGATTTTTTCACCAAGACGACATTAGCTAGCCATAGTGGGTACTTGACTTTTCTTATGAATCCTGCCCCCACTAGAGCTTGTACCTGCTCTTCCACAGCTTGGGATCATTCTGGCCCGAGCTTCCTACGTCTCTACTATACTGGTCGAGATCCTGGGTATACTAACAGCTTGTGGCACATCAGCTTGGGGTCTATGCCTGGCATGTCTGCGGCATTCCATGCGAAGAGGTTGACATTATCTCTTAAGAACTGTATGAGTGACTCCTTTACGTCTCCTTTTAGGATTGTGCCGATATTGGTTGTTTTATCTGGGACATCTCCGATCTGGACTTTTTCTATTTCACCTTCGGGTTGTGGACGAAGTTCTTCCCGCCCTCGAACTCCCCCGATTTTGATGGTGTGAAATTCTTCTCCTCTGCCTCTAAGGTTTAAACTTTCGTTGTAACAGCGGCGCGCCGTCTTCTGGTCTGCTTTTATCGTAGCTATCCCTTCTGTGGTTGGGAACTTCATGCACAAATATAGAGTCGAGACTACTGCGCCGAGGTGATTTAACGTTGTCCGACCTATTAGGGCATTGTAGGCTGAACTCACGTTGACCACAATGTAGTCTATGTTGAGTGTCCTTGACCGGTTTCCTTTTCCAAAGGTTGTGTGCAGTGAGATGTATCCAAGTGGATGGATTGGAGTGTCTCCCAGCCCGAATAGGCTATTCGGATATGCTGTGAGTTCTTTTTCCTCCAGAACGAGTTTGTCAAAGGCGGTTTTGAACAAGATGTCAACCGAGCTTCCCTGGTCTACTAGTGTGCGGTGGAGATTAGCATTGGCCAATATGATAGTGATGACCATGGGATCGTCATGTCCCGAGATAATGCCAGCTGCGTCCTCTTTAGTAAAAGTGATAGTGGGGATGTCGGGTGCTTCTTCTCCTCCCTCAACATGATATACTTCTTTAAGATGTCTTTTGCGAGATGATTTGGAGATTCCTCCTCTCGCAAATCTTCCGTGTATCATGTGGACATGTCTCTCCGGGGTACGAGGTGGTCGTTCAGTTCGTCCGACATCTTCGTCCCTTCTTTTTCTTGGCTCATCTGCTCTGCTGGCTAAGTACCGATCTAGTTTTCCTTCTCTCACCAGTTTTTCTATGACATTTTCTAAGTCAAAGCATTCGTTGGTGGAATGTCCATAGATTTGATGGTATTCACAGTATTCAGTCCGATTTCCTCCTCTTTTCTTGCTTTTTGAGTGGGCGAGGTGGGGGTATCTTTTCAGTATGGCATACTTCTCGATAGACATCTACAAGAGACACTCGAAGAGGGGTGTAATTATGGTATTTCTTGATCTTTTCTCCATGTTGATCTTTTTTCTTGGACTCTTTGTTCTTATCTCGGGAGGAGTAGGAGAATCCGGACTTTGAGGTCTCTCCTAGTCGAGAGTTTTTCTCCATGTTGATGTATTTTTCTGCTCGTTCTTGCACTTCATTCAGGGATGTGGGATGTTTTTTCGATATTGAGTGACTAAAAGGTCCCTCTCGTAAGCCATTGATGAGACCCATAATGGCTGCTTCTGTTGGCAGATTTTGTATGTCCAGACATGCTTTATTGAATCTTTCCATGTAGCTGCGAAGACTTTCCCGATCTCCTTGCTTGATCCCTAATAGACTTGAGACGTGCTTAGTTTTGTCTTTCTGGATGGAGAATCTGGCTAGAAACTTCTTGGCTAAGTCGTCAAAGCTTGAGATGGACCTAGGGGGCAGATTGTCGAACCATTTAGTTAATGTCTTCGTTAATGTAGTCGGGAAGGCTTTACAGCGGACTGCATCTGAGGCGTCAGTGAGGTACATTCTACTTCTGAAATTACTGAGATGATGGCTGGGATCTGGTGTGCCATCGTATAGAGTCATGTCGAGAGGTTTGAAGTCCTTTGGGATTTTGGTCTTCATGATCTCTTTGGTGAATGGGTCTTGATCCTTATGGGAGCTATCTTCGTGGCTGGATCGAGTAGTTTTGGCCTTGAGATCGGCTTCGAGCTTTAGGAGCTTGTCCTTTAATTCGCGGCGTCTCCTAGCTTCCCTTCGTAGGTCTCTCTCGGCTTCCCGTTGATACTCGACCTCTTTTTCAGGTTGTTTTAGGCGATCCTGAAGTGCCTCCATGGCTCCCGTGTTTGGCGAGTTCTTATCTTTGTTAGGCTAAGAAGTATCGTCTAGTGTGACCTCCGCATTTTTATGCGGTGTTCTGTTCTCCAAATCAAAATTGTGGTCATTGTCAAGGTTGTTCGCCATGAGGTTGGGATGACTTCCAGGTTTCCCGGCAACGGCGCCAATGTTCTGAGGGTTACCTAAAACTGTCGGTCGATCTCGGACGAGATCTTCTGTGCTAATCGGCGGTGACGTGTCCAACTTGTAAGTAGTGGCCGGAGCTATCGCGTCCGATTTGTTAGACTGGTGGTGATGCTGATCCTTTGTCACCAGAGGGTGGTGGTACCTGCAAGGGACTCCGATGCTTAAGTTAGCAAGGGTATTAAGCAGATTTTTAGTAGAATCAGAGTATGAGTTATACCTGAGTGCTCCAGTGTATTTATAATGGTGAGGAGCGACTTCTTTTGAGATAAGATAGTTATCTTATCTTATCTTATCTTATCTTTTGAGTGAAGTCATCTTATCTTCAAGGGAACCGCCCTTATCTCTATAGGCTTGGGCTGCCTTTAGATTTGGGTCGTGTTCCTCTGTTTGGGCCTTCTTGGGCCTCTTTAGTGATTTGGCCGAGCTCTTGGAGAAGAGGTCGGATGTTCCTGACCTGAAGAGGTCGGTTGGCTTGTCGTCGATCATCCAGGGTCGAACATCTCGACCTAGGGATTGAACATTTGCCAAGAACTCTCGATTTCTTTTCCATTGGCAAAATAACTTTCAAAACCAACTCACCTATATTGAAGTATTTCTCCTTTATTCGACGATTGTAATTTCGAGCAACACTTTTTTTTTGTCGAATCATATTTTCAAGTGCTAACATTCGCTCTGAATCTAATTCATTCAACTCATCAAACATTGCATTCCAATAATCATCAACTGGCAAATCGTTTTGTTTTGACACCCTCAAAGTATTCAGATTAATTTCCAATGGTAGCACAGCATCATGACCATATACTAATTTATAAGGCGACGTACCTGTTGACCCTCTTGGTGAATTTCGATAAGCCCATAGTACTTGATTTAACGTTTCATGCCAAGTTCGAGGTCTATTTCTGATTTGTTTTTTAATCAAACTTATCAGAAATTTATTTGCTGCCTCGACTTTTCCATTAGCTTGTGCATAATAGGGGGTTGAAGTAATCATATTGATATTTCTCGAAGCTGCAAAATTCTTGATTCGCTGACCAGTAAATATAGTCCCTTGATCAGTTCTCAATGTTTGAGGGATTCCAAATCGATGAATTATATATTCCTCAATAAAATCTATTATTTCATTTTGTCCAACTTCTATTAAAGGAACTGCTTCGACCCACTTTGTAAAATAATCAATTGCTACCAGGATAAATTTATGATGTTTCAATGAAGGAGGATGAATCAATCCAATTAAATCCAAAGCCCAATGATGGGACGCAGAAGCTGGTGAATTAAAAATTTATTAAAATGGTTACGTTGCGAGTATAGTTCTTAACTCACCGAAAATCTGCCTATCAATTTAGAAATATGTCACAGAGAGTTTAAATTAAAATTACTGGGAGTTTTAAGTCCCAGGTCGTCTCCCAACGAGTTGCAGAAAAATGTGCTGTTTTATTAATCAGATGTTCCAAGGAGTTGAGCTAAGTAAATTGGAATTTAAATTGAGGAATTTTAAATAATATAAATAAAAGCCTTGACTGGGAATTGATTAGTTAGAATCTCTATCATTGATGGAGTGATTTTTAAGATTGATTTATAATTAACGGTTACTCTGTTTGGTTATCCTTTACTAGGTAAGGGAAAGTCAAACAAGTTGGACTGCCAGATCTATTCACGAGTTACAACCCACTTAGTTCAAAGGGATTGGCGTTGGTGACAGGATAGCAATCCAACATTTAACCCAACTATAAATTTCTCCTTCAATCCTTCCAACTCAAGAATTCCTTTTAATCAACTCCCTATCAAGTAATGAAATTACTCACGCATTGTAAATAAAGAATCCATGGCACATGAAAGGGAATTAAAAGAAGACATGATTATTGGAATTGAAATTAAATTAAAGAAAAATAATCCTTGCATTAATTAATCATAAAAGTATCTGAATGACAAAATTGAACATAACAAAGAACATGGAAGAATAAAACCAAGTTAAGAGAACAAACTAGAATGATGAAGTCTTGATGAGGAAATAACTCTTCTCAATGTTCCAATGCTAAGATCAATTAAAAATTAAAATCCTAAAAACTAGAGAGAAAAACCTAAGAGAGTGAAAAAACTCGATCTAAAACTACTGAATGAATGTGTGTGTTGTTTTTGCATATTCTCTGACTCTAGTCTGCTGTTCCGGGCCGAAAACTGGGCCGAAATAAGGTCCAAAATCGCCCCCATCGAATTCTGCAGATTATGCAGATCGCACATGTCACGCGATCGCGTCGTCTATGCGATCGCGTCGTCTATGCGAGCGCGTCGCTTGCGCTTTTTCCTCTCCACGCGTTCGCGTCGTCCACGCTACCGCGTCGCTTGCGCTTTCCAATCCGCGCGGGAACCCTCAGTGATAATGTATGTACGCTCTAATCTCTAGTGTATAGAGTAATCACTCAATTCTTTTCTAGTCATGTTTTCTCACTTTTGTTTTTCTCTTAACCAATCAACAACAGTTAATATACCAATGCAAACATCATGAGGTCTTTTCAGGGTTGTAATGGGGCCAAGGTGCAGGTAAGGATATACATATGGCTAAGTGAGCTTTATAAATTGAATCTTTAATTAACCTAAGCTCTCACCTAATATACATATATTCTATATACTTTTAAATTCATGCTTAGCTACCCATAATTTCCTTTTTCAACCCATACTCATGTTTCAACTTTGTATTTTAATTCTATCATATGTGCATTGATCTTTGAATTCTGAATTTAACATTGGGGTAATTCCTTGAGTTCGACCAGAAAAATTCGAAATAAACTTTCGCAGATAATTCACTTTTTCCAGAAAATATTGCACTTCTTTTTTCGATTTAGGCACAGACAATGCCAATATTGCATTAGCCTTGCTCTTATCGATTGCAATTCCTTTTTTATGAACAACAAAACCTAGGAAATTCTCAGCCGATATACCAAAGGCACATTTTAAAGGATTCGTCTTTAATCCCTTCTTCCTCATGGTGACAAATACTTTTCTTAAGTGATCAATGTATTGATTCAATGAAATCGATTTGACCATAACATCATCGATATACACTTCCATAAATCTCCCAATATACTCATGGAATATATCATTCATTGTTCGCTGGTACGTCGCACCAGCATTTTTCAAACCGAAAGGCATAACCACCCACTCATAAGTGCCTAATGCCCCAGGATAACAGAAAGCAGTTTTAGACACATCATCTCCTGCAATGAAGATTTGGTAATATCCTGAATAACCGTCCATAAAACTTAAAATTTCATTTCCCGCTGCAGAATCGATTAACATATCTGCAATTGGCATAAAATACTCATCCTTTGGGGTAGCATTATTCAAGTCTCTAAAATCAATGCACACCCTTAATTTTCTATTTTTCTTCATCACGGGAAAAATGTTCGAAACCCATTCAACATAACGTGCGGTTCAAATAAACTTAGTTTTAATCAACCGTTCAATTTCTTCTTTAATCTTTAGATTGATTTCTGGAGCAAAACGTTGAGGAGTTTGCTTCACAGGTCGAGCATTTGGTTTCAATGCTAATCAATGCTCTACGAGAGAACGATCGAGACCAGGCATCTCATGATAATCCCAAGCAAAATAATCTTTAAATTCATGTAAAAGATGGAAAAGTTCAGTTCGAAAAGGATCCGCAAGATTCTTGCAGATATAAATAATTCGAACATCATCAAAATATCCTAGATTAATTTCTTCTAAAGGATCTTGGGATTCAAACCCCATGAAATGATTCTCATCTTTTACTAAGTAGTTTTCAAAACCCAAAGGTTCTAAATCATAGATGCAATCAAAAGAGAAATCAACAGATTCATTGTAAACAGAACGGACTTGATCACTTGCATTGCTGGATTAACATCAACTTTATTTTCAACACAATGAACTTCTGCTATTAAATCGGCTGTTCGACTAATAGTATCATTCACATTACATAATGAAGAAAAACTTAAACCATGACTAAATTTGATTGAAGACATCGAATTGTAACTACTACAAGCAGACAACACATTCCTAACTGATTCAACTTCATCAGAAGAATCAATTTTATTCTCTATTGAAGGGAAATTACTTATATAATTATTTAAAATTAACAGGTAATTTGAGACGTCTTGAGCATGCCCCATCGAATACCTTTTCGAATCCATTCAAGATGAACAATCCCAACCAGTTGGTATCACATTTAGATGTGGATGGCGCAACTTTACTGTTAAACCGTCTGAAGACAAGTAGCAGTCTTCGCAGTTATAAGAATTCAATGCCCTGTCAACATTTAAAGGCTTCAGTTTTGAGCTATACACCCTAAAATCAACATGCAGCTATTCGACATATAGATTCGAATCTACCTTAACAACTTCAGGCTTGCCATCCTTTGTCCAAAGGAGGACACTTTGATGCACAGTAGATGGTACATCCCCAACTCTATAAATCCAATCTCGACTCAGTAAAGCATTGTAACTTGCTTTCGATGGAACCACCACAAACACAGTGTTTCGCTCAGATGGCCCCACTTTCACCCCCAAAGTAACCAAACCTTTTGCAGGAGTAGAAGAGCCACTAAAGCCTGTTACAGCAACATTGGTGGGAACCAAGTCATCAGGATGCTTACCAACCTTCATCAACATCCTTTCTGGCAATAGACTAATTGCTGCTCCACCATCAATCAAAACTCTATTCACTTTAATCCCACTCAAAGTAGTAGTAATATGAAGTGGGCGGAGATGAGACTTTTGCTTTTCAGTGGGCCTCAGAAAATACCCTGGTTCATCCTTATATCGGATAAAAGAAAAGGCTTCTTCAACATCCATGTCATAATTTTCTTCAGGATCGCCTTCATACTCGCCCAAATACTCAGTTGGAATAATCAAAATAGTTCCAACCATCTCATCATCTCCTTCCTCGAAGTATTCTTCATCCAAATTGGCCTCTTTGCCTTTATCAGTTCCTGGAGAATGAGCTATTGCCTTACCTTTCTCCAACTTTGCAGGAGACAAAATTCCCTTTGAACATGTCTCTCCATCAGAAGGAAAGACTATTCGGGAATGCACCGAAGGTGTTGCCCCCTTACCTTTGTCAGACTGAGGCTTCTTATTCTGATTTAGATTCCTTCTTCCTCTACCCCTTGGGTATTCTCTGGCCCGACCACGTTGATATGGATACTGATTTCGAGGAGGCCCTCGATGTCCCCATTGTGGATTTCATCGATAATGAGCATCTCGATTCTGGAATTCATGACAATTCCACCACTGGACACCTATAGCCTGAGAACAGCTCAACGGTGCAACCACATTTCGCTGAGGGGCCTTAGAACTTTTCCCCTCTATACGCCGAATTGGTTGCCTCTGACGAGCTTGCTCCTCTCTATAAGCTAACTCCTTCTTCATCCTTTCTTTTTTGAAGATTGCTGTAGTTTTAGCATCGAATACAGCATTACACCGTGGACACATCACGATCTTTGATCTTTTGCTGCACCAAGAAATCTAGCAAACCATCTCCTACTCGAGGATATACTGATCGAACTTGTGACTCGAAATCATATAGAGCCACGTCAAAATCATATGACATTCCGACCATATTTACTCTAAAGTATAGTTCAACAAAACCAGCTTCCGCGTCGAAAGGATCAACATCAACTTTCATTTCCTTTTTTCCATCATCAAATTTCAGACGTCCTTCCATGATGGCTTCCTGAATTAGGTCTCTGAAACGAACACAACTATTAGTCGAATGACTAGTTGCTTGGTGAAATTTACAATAAGGTTTTCCTTTTAAATCTTTCACCGAAAGTAAAGTTCTACCCCCAGGCAGAATTAATTGTTTATCTTTAAGCAACACATCGAAAATCTGATCAGATTTTGAAATATCAAAAATATATTTTTCCCACTTTTTAGTTTTGAATCATTCGACTTTTTATTACTAGGAAGCTTTTTGAGTAAGGAATAAACATATGGAAGACCCTTCTTAAGTTCGGTCAAATCGACTTCTGCCTCGAGATCGAACTCCTCCTTAGAGGACTCCATGGTTACATAAGCAACATTCTCCTTTCGAGTAAAAGGTTTACTCTTTAACTTTTGTTCCTTCCTATATTTCTCTTTTTCTTTTTTTCATAAGCTCGACTTGACGAACCCTTTCAGCCAAATGGGCTAAATCAGGAATATGCACATTAAGCAATTTTCGACGCATATAAAATCCTAATCCCATAACTGCTATTTTCACAACTTCACTCTTAGGTAATGACACATAGCATCTACTTCTAGCATTCTTAAAACGTATCATATAGTCATCAATGGTTTCACCATCTTCACGTTTCAAAGTAACTAGGTCAGTAATTGTCACATTCAATTCCCCTCGATAAAATTGAGCGTGAAAAGCAGTTTTCAACTGATTCTATGTCGTTATCAAATTTGGTCTAAGATTCGAAAACCAAGTAAACGCATTCTTCGTTAATGAAGAAGGAAAAAAACTTCATTTTCAAATTCTCATCATTGGCTAGATTCCCAATCTCGACCAAATATAGAGCAACATGTTCAGTGGTTGACTCTCCAACTTTCCCTGCAAATTTTGTGATTATTTTTGGATTCTTCACTCCTCTTGGCACTTCAGCCATTTGAACAACTTGAAGAAAAGCAGACACAAAATGGGGTCGGTTCATAAAACCAACATTCAAACCAACTCGATTGAGCACTTCTTCCACAATTCTTGTGACTTGATAACGTTCACCACCATGATTAGCATGTAATCTGGCTAGAACATCATCTGCATTCTGGCCACGGAGAATTATCTGAGGATTATCTCTATTTAAAATGTTGTTTTCATTTTGAAATATATTTTTCAAACCCTTCATTATTCCCTCTGGCCTCATGCCTTTCTCCTTCATCATAATCAACGATTCAAGCAATCCGTTCGACTTGTCTGGCAAGGTGTTCAAATTTCGATTCGTGATCAGCCATCATGGAATTTAGAATTGTGGTCATTTGTTGAGTCAATAAGTTGACTAAATCATGATGACTTTCCTCTACATGTTGTCGAAATACCGCCATGGAATTAGAGGCATTCGACGTAGAGCCCACATTGAAATCACGAGAAAACTCAGAATACTGCTGTGGGTTTTGAGAATTATTTACTCTATTTACACTCCTGAAATGAACATGAGGAGCAAAACCACTCACTGGTGGAGTATAACCGGGAGGAAGACCATAAGGAGGCCAACTTGTAGTTATTGGAGGCTGGACTGGTGGTAAAGTACCACGTGGACGAATATTATGTCCAGTATTTTCAGTTTGAACACTAGTAACCACTATACTTTCACTTACACCCAAACCTTCCGAACGTGAAGTAACGTCCGAAGTTTGCACAGTTACCGGTATGCTATCATTGGTGGACGAACCACCATTCACATTTGACAATTCATCAGCCATGTGAATAATCTTTCCACTTCTCAATTGCATATACCAAATGACACCAAAATATTAATCTTTTGACACACTTCAATTGAAAACTGTCCCACTGGGCGTGCCAATTTGTTTTGTCGATTTTTAGCAAATCGATAGTGGTTCGATTCTAATGGTCTGGGAGTGAAACCTACTCCTCTTTTGCAGGTACTAGTTCTATAAGTGCATCAAAGGTTTTCGAATTAGACAAGTATTAAAACGGAAAATCAATTCGAAAAAAAATGCCAAAAAGATAAAAGAAGTGTAAAATAACAGATTCGAAAAGTAAATTGACTGAAATCAAAATGTTTTGCATTGAATTTAAACAAAGCAGTAAAATGCCTTCGACTGAATCAAAGGACTTTTGACATAGAAATAAAGATGCTGAAATGTAAATTGGACAAAGAAATTAATATTGCTTGAAAGATAAATTAGACAGGAAAAGTAAAGTTTTATAGAAAGAGTAAATGAAAATTTAAAGACAATGGAAGGAACCCTACAGAAATCGACTCGAATGCAGACTCAGAAATTCGCTGTGGATGTGAGTGTGCTTGAGTTTCCAACCCTCATTTCCTAGAACTTGCTAGTATTTATAATCTACTTTCTATAACCAACCACTAATTGCATGGTGCTGCCTTGTATGCGCATTCCTTGGTAACTATTCCCGTTCTTTTGCTAATGAACGTTACCAATAAATTTCCAAATCAGAGAAAAGCCTTCAACTTTTTTCTTTATGTAACTGCTCGATTCCCCATTTTGAAAGCGCCATTCGATCCTCTATTCGAATTATCTTTCCGATTCACCAAGGTATCAAAATCAAGTACACGTCAAATAACTTCCATTTAACACTGGTACACGTGTTTTTGATCTCTGCTCCCTTCTTAACATCTCTTCAACATTTCGAATTAGCTTATTCTTTCGAAAGTATATCTCGACCAACAAGAAATATATATTAAACATCAGTTCACTAATTAAAAAGCAGTGTATGTGAAGAGTGGTATCAAAGGTACATCAATCAACATGCATAGCATTATTTTTCAACAAGGAAAAATTTTAAGAGTTTGTTCTTTCGGCAGCAATTTGTTAATTAAATATAGAAAAGCTAACAAATTGATGGGACCAAAATGAAAACGTAAGTGACATTTCAAAAGAGAGGTGAATAAAGTTGTGGTATCATCATCAGGTAATTATCGATTTAATTATGGGCATATATTTTTTTTTTTTTTTTAACATAGAGAACAAACATGATTAGTGGAAGCTCACTCGAAGATTCCCTAATAATCTTCAAATCTGAGAGACCATGTTACATATTCAGAATATCTTTGATCAGCCACTAGACATTAGCCTCATAAGCTAGCTATTGTTATTATGATTGCTAGCTACGAGGTTTAGATGTTTAATTATTTTAAGTTATTAGTAACGGAATCAAATATTTTTGTTAGTAATGTAATGCATAATTTAATTATGTAAAATATTTTTAAGCTAATCATACGTACAAAGGGTTGTCACCAAAAAATACGTACAAAGGGTTAATAATATCGAATTAATCCTTAAAAAATTATTGGTCATTTTTTAAATTTATTCTTAAAAAATTTTATCAATGAAATTAGTTTTTTAAATATTATAAATTAATGATTTTTTATCATTAAATTAATAATTTTCGTCAACAATTGATGATATAAAATGTTAATTAATA
>NC_029793.2:138681976-138686105 GCF_000816755.2 Arachis ipaensis
GCTATCTTTTAAAAAATAATTTGACTATTAACTCTCCGTATAAATTTTTAAAAAAAATGTAAAGTAGAATTTGGTGTTAAAACTTAAAACCCTTGTGTATGTAGAAGCCTTTTATCTAACTCTTTTTCTCTTATTGAGTGCAAAAAAATCTTGTTCTTAAATATTGACTACATTCATGTACGCCATGCAATATATATAAGTCCAAGAATTCGGCGGGAATTAGCTCACCAACAGAAAAATGGGCCAAACAAATTTAGAAAAAAGAAAATAAAAAAAGATAATATATCGCTCGTAAGTATATATAGCTGATGAAAAAAGAAATCTTAAGAGTTCATTTTTTTCAACAATCAAATTATGTTATGCATATACAAAAATATCTATTAAATTAGTTATTTATATGAAATATATGTTAAAAAATAAACAATATACTTAAAAAATAATATGTGAAATAACATATGTATATATAATTATATATAAATATGTGACTGATTAGATAATTAATCTTTTTATATAATATTTTTGTTTTTTCAATTAGCATACAATAAATTTTGTTGTTTTTTCTCTCATTAGTTTAAAATAAACTGTGTTTGAATTTTTTTTTTTTTTTATTAGTGAGAATTGTTAGTTTGAAAAAGGTTTAATTTAAGAGGAATGTTAGGGGCCAGCAACTTTTGTGATTTGTAACCATCAAATAGCCATCAATGATGGTTTTAATGGTGTGAGATTGGTGTAAACTTTCATCCAATAGCTCACTTTTCTTTGCTAGTTATATGCTGGTCAGAATTTAACAAAGTTGCTGACCCCTAAACTTTTCCTTAATTTAAAAGTGGGTCTCATAACCAACCACTACAGATAATTAATAATTAGCTAAATGTTTCACTGAATATGTGATAATTAAAGTTTTAAATAAATATAGAAGTTTCTTTCTAATATATATGTAGCTCTGTTCTTAAATCCACACACTATGGGAAGTTCAAACAAATAATTAATGAACTTAATTAGTAAAAAGTGCAAAAGTTCAAATTAAACACTTGATAATCATGTAATATATATCAGGCACGTTGGCAAAGTATTGCAACTTTGCCTTTTCTGTTCCTTCACGTTTAATCAAACTTTGTCATATCTTGTTACTTCTTAACATACAGTAATATTTCCAAAGAAGTGATATACTAAACTCATGAGAGTGGGTGGCATACTATCATTGTTACATATAGTAGCCATCTTCTTAACCTGGTCACAATCAGGAGTGTTCATGAATCGGATCCAATTCACATATCCGTAATATTTATTTGAATTCGACTTAAAAATTACGGATATAGATCCAATTCACAAGACTATCGAATTGGATAAAATCGGATCCGTACAGTAATAGAATTGGATTGCGGATTTTATATATATATCCATATATATACAAAAATAAATAAATAAATATTCTTTTTATATTTTATTTCAACTAATAATTATTATATATGTTAAAAAAACTTTTAAAAAACATTTTTATGTATTGCGGATATATTCGATCCGATCCGCAAATATGCGGATTGGATCCAACCTAAAAAGTTGGGGATTTTGGATCTGATTAGATCCGATTATTTTAATATGGATCAAATTCGGATCGAAATTTTGGCCTTATTCAATCTGCGTTCATCCCTAATCACAATGATCATTATTATTGTATAGTTGGCCTAAATTAACCTTGTATTTATATGGGTAAGAAATTAAAAAAAGAAAAATTCATACAAACAATGCTAGCTGCTCATTAAGGTAGTTTAGTGACCCAAATACACGTTATTCAGATTCTATATATCACCAAGATTTTGATTCATTGGTTTTAAGGACCTATTTTTTTCCCTCAAAGCACAATTTTTTTTTTCCTTGTAGGATAAGATCAAATTCGAAAGTAGTAGACAGGAGATAGTCTAATTAATTTAAGTTGGTCGAATAATAAATTTATTTGTCTATTTAAATAAGTGTTAAAAATTTAAATTTTGTATTAGACATATAATAATAATTTATTGATCAATAATAAATTGTTAAATAGAACTCAAATCCACAACAAACTAATTCTTAACTTGTTAGATTGAGGTATACCGTAAGAAAAAAAATAAGAGTCTTATAACTAATTAATGCTAATCATTGTTTTAATTGATTTGACAACATCAAAATATTGGATGCCGCCCTAATAGTAAGAACTTTTATTAATAGAATTTTATAAAAAAATTATTTTTTATTTAGATTTTATTTATAAAAATATTTATTTTAAAATTGTAGTGTTTAGATAAATAACTCAAAAAATAATATTTTTTACATAAAAAATAAATATTAAAATAACGATGATAATAAATATTTTTTAATATTGAAAGTTAGATTTTACATAACTTAATCACTAAAATTACAATTGATTAGGCAATTAATTTATTATTTGTTTTTTTATTAGTTCTATTTTTTTAGCGCTTTCAACATTCGGTTCTTTCCACATAATAATATTATTAGAAATTGGTTCTTCTACTTTACTTCACCCATAAGGCCATAACGATGTTCTTGTATATGGTAATAGTAACAAAATTCTAATTCACAATAATTTTGATGGCAATGCGAAAGAAATTATTGTAGAATTAGTGTTTGCTGTTTTATTGTGTATGATATGGTAGGTGAAAATAAAAAACAAATATAAAATATGTGTTAATATATATTTTTGTTGCTGTTTTTTTTTTTACTCCTATTAGAACTCTCTCTTCCTTTGTTGGGGTCAAGAATTTGTTATAACTAACTATAAAAATAATAACAAGCTATATAAAAATAAAATTAAAACTGAGATTTCATATCACACACAATGTTAAATACAAATTTAATAATAAAAATAGAGTGATAAAATGATAAAAAAAATACAATATATACAGAGGTGATTCGGATGGAACATGGTCTGAAATGGTGGTAGAGGATGAATACTTCTAACAAATAAATCATTACGTGAAAATGGTAGTGAAATGTCAGTATTTACAGCAAAAATAAAAAAAATATTTTTTACAAAAATAATAAAATGACTTATTAAAAAAATTATATATTTTTACTTTTTCAAAAAATTATAAATTAACTTTTTAAATGATTTAAAAAAATTTTAAATAATGCTAAATACGTATATTGTGATTTTTTATAATTCAAAAAGAAATAACTTCTATGCTATTTCTCAAATGGACTCTAAATAAATTACTGCTTCAAATGGGGTGGGGTTATCAATTAATTCAAGAAGTATATTTTCCTATTATTTTATAATTATTTTTTGGATCTATATCCTACATGCATATCACATAGGAAAGTGTATAAAGGTATGCGTGCTAATCTCACAGAATGATTTCATACCAAGATAAGAACATATATATAAAATGATATATGAAAGTGTCTTGAAAGACATTCTATCTCTTGAGCTCACAAACATGAAAAAAAAAATGTTTTATTTTTCAAAAGAAAAATAATAATAATATTTTAATTGAAGAATTCTCGAGCTAAATATTTAGAGCTAAATATGTTACAACTTGGTTTGTAACATACACCACACAATTTCATAGTCGGTGTTGGCTCGACAAACAAAATTAAGTCATCCTGTTGAAATTCTTCCTAAGTTCCCATCACTATTGAAGATTCAAACTTTTGAACTGACTCAATCAACAGTGTTGACTAAAAAATATAATGAAATCTTGGGCTGAAATCTAATAAAAAAATAAATTAATTAAAGGAAGAAAAGATGCAACAAGCTATTGAAGTGTGAAGAAAAAAATTGAAAGGTCACAAACAAAAAGCGGAAAATAAGAAGTGTTGTTGGAAAATGCAGCAAACTTGGAGATATATTTTGTGTTTATTTTATTTCATATATTGAACCGACACACACTTATTTACTATTTTTAGACATTGCCGAATATAAAATATATAATTATCAATAACAAAACTTACGAAATCATTGTAATAAATTATGAAGAGAAAAAAAATGATATAGAAGTATATCTTTTGAGGGGCAGAGGGGGCAAACGCTAATGGGATCCGAACAAATAAGGCGTGCACGGCTCTGTGAAGATTAGCTTGTTATCAAAAATAAAAAATAAAATATTTTAAATTTTAAATTTGAAGTACTAAA
>NC_029793.2:138686228-138691617 GCF_000816755.2 Arachis ipaensis
TCATAACATAGACATACTTAAATTGTCCTTTGATATATATGCTTATATAGATTTAAAATTCATATCATCACTTCGGAGCATCTAATAATAATTGTGCTTTTTTCAATTGGAAAAAAAAAAGTAGCAGTGTATTTCTAACTGTATATTCATCAATTATAATCACTTAAAAATTAACCTAAAAGGATTCGACCTAGTGGTTAGAGATACATACCCACTTTTACTTCTAAATTGAGAACCTTGGATCAACACCCTAGAGGCTAACATACAATTTAACTTTGAAGGGAAAAACTCCATATATAACTGAGTCCTTTTTAATTTTTTCCATTTTTTTAAGGTCTAGCGTCTGTCATAGACATAGCAAGTTAGCAACCACAACAACCAATCGAACTAGTGTCATNTCAATCTCACTCAATCAAAGAATAGTGCAAAAATATCAATCTTATAGTTTGATTTTGAACATTAATTAAGCCCAATCAGAATAGGACTAGACCACAGAGGACAAAAAAGTTGATAAAAGAGTACTTACAAGGACCAATCATACACAAGGCTTATGTTGACCAAAACCAATGCTTATTATAGAGAAGGTTTTTCAGGTCGAAAAAGAAACCTTCTAAGAAAATTGGTCGGTTAGTCACAAGACTTTCATACAGTGACACATACCAAATAATTGGACCAACAGAGATCAAAGAAAAGCTCAAATTGGCAATCATTAACTTCGCTAGAAATATTAGATGCTCCATTGACAAAACCTCTGGCATGTCAATTACTATCTGATTAACCCAATAAAAATATTAGTGATTCAAAAAAATAGAGAATATTTTGTACTTCAGTCATTACCATTACGGTTTCAGTTTAATAAATGATCACATGACAAAATACAAAAAATAATTACAAAACCTAATAAATGCAGTAAAGGAATGCTACTTATATGATGACCTCACCAAAGGGGGAATCCCTTGCGGTAACCTATAAGGGTATCAATGTTTTAAGTCTTCTTAACTTTCTTAACACCACAAATCTATTGCAATAAGCCAAGTGAATGCCACTGAAATATCTGTTATCTGACAAGTGTGTAAATGTTGACCTTCGTAAAGTTGAGTACGTAGCAATCATAATTTAATTTTAATATACTATTAGTATAAAATAATAAAATAATTTTATACATATATCTAATTATGTAATTCAATATCATAACAAATAACTATCTTTTATATTAAATGCATAAATGATCATTCAAAAAAACAGATATGATTACACAACTATATAAGACATTTTATACTGTCAGTGCATCAAAATTAAACTCTAAAACTAAATTAAACTATATGCATCTATATAAAAATATATGACATAATAGCTAATTGGCCAATTTTATGATGCCTTTTGTTTAGTGTCTAACTTTTGCCTAAATTATCTTTTATAGTAACTTTAAAATATTTAAAATGTTTTAACTTTTATATTTTTAAATTTAAAATTAATTATTTAACTTATTTTAAAAGTTAGACAATATTTTTTAGACACCATAACAAACTCCTAGCTAATTTTAGTAGCTATTTTGATATACAAATAGCATTTTTAATTTTCAAAATATACCAAAATGTGACAATGACAAATTAAGGGGGGAAATAGGAGAACGGGGGGAGGGGGATAAGATTAAAACATATTCACAAGGCCTAAGGTCAATGACATTAGGCGTTTCCATTTTCCACCGAGCACATTGACTGAAGGGAGTGAAGGGCAGAGAGAAGAGTAAGTAGAGGAGTAGGAGAAATAATGAAATCTTCTCAATCCATGTGCTTGCAGAGGAGAAGGTAGAAGAAGGAAGAATAGAATATGAAGAGAAAGAATGATAGCAGAGGAGTAAGAAGGAAATATGTAAGCTACAAAAAGGAGTAGACCAAGATACTCTAAACACAACAAAAATTTGACGAGGATTGAGAATACAAAAAGCCTACTTTAGAATGAATTACAAAACAGATACAACAGCTACTATGAAAAAATGCATGGTGCTGAACTTCCCTTTTCTCTTGAAAACTAGCCATTCCACAATCACAAATTCTAGGCCTACAACATGTTAGCAACCTAAAGAACAAAAAAGGGTAATAGAGATAAGAAGACAAATGAGTAGAGAGGAAAAAATAAGTGTCAGAGCAGGTGTTATAAGTTAAATAGCAAGCAAAGGCACCATTACAACATAATGGAGAAGACCATCATCATCTGCATAAAACAATATCCTTCCCAAACTCAGAATGCTTAACAACTGTTACTTGGGTTGTCCTCAAGGCTTTAACAAATTCTCATCATATATTCTGCAGCTGTGAGAATGAGATGCGGATTACTGAACCAGAAAGTGAGCTTGCATGCTTGCATACAAGAGCATCGGTAGCCAGTTCCTCAGTCTCGAACTGAACCAGAGCCTGCTTTTTCCCATTCATCTCAAAGACTTTGCTGTTCACAATAGTTCCATGCTCCTCCAGGAGGTTCAGAATCTCATCTTCGGTGACATCTTGGGGGAGTGTTGACAAATGGATAATCTTTGTCGGGGAGCAACAATAACGGTAGTTCTTAGCAGCATTACGGTTGAAACGGTTGAGGTTTGAATTGGCATACTCATGCGTGTCAGCACCTGGGGTTATGTTAGGATGTTTCGAGAAGTTGACTTCTAATCGCTTCCCAAACAACGTGGCTCCCTATATCTCGAAAGACAAAATGTCGGGACCAGGTTAAAAGTACAGAAGGAATAGTAATAAGCAGGATATCAAATTCTGTCAAGAAATTTAATAATTGGATCTCAACAGAATCTTTGCATGCCAAACATCATGAACAAAAGTAACAACAACAAATTAACATGTATAACACATACAGAAACATGCGGCATGTAAATTGTAACATCTTTTTTTATTGAAAGACACTTGAACCGTAACAATAACAAACTCAATGATAGACACACAAAGTAAAAGTTCCCTCTCCGGTGATGAATATAACAAGCAATAATAACTCCTCAATTTAGTAAAGATATAAGAAAGAATTGAGTACATACGAATAGGTTAAAGTAAATTTGTGTTTCTACACCTTAAATCGACTATACTTTTTACCCCTCTTTTTAATCGACTCCCTATTGCAAAGATCTAGCGTAGAAGAATATGAACAGCAAGGTACATAACAAACCTTCAGAAAGTGCACTGCCAATTCAGCTTGGAAACCATCCCCCATCTGGATAAGTGCATGATCTGGTTTATTCCGGAGAAGCTTAATCCTCACAATGTTCCCATAAATGGAGAACAAGTTGAACAGCTTATCCTCATCTATTCTCTGATACAACAAACAAGTTTCAAGTTAAATGAAGGGGAGCAGGGGGGTGAGGGAGAAAAAGAATCTCTCCGAGAAGAAGCCAGAAAAAAGTGCTTACATCAGGATTAAGATTTGAGACAAGAATTGTACATCGGTCATTTGTCCCGGTTACTCCAGGAGGCAAACCACCCCCGAAGGCAGCTGCAATGGCTGCAGCATTGGCCATCTATGATTCAAAACAAATTAACAAATAAGCGTATAACAAAAACAAGAACTGCTACAAGTAAATTAAACAGAAATATAAGAAATTGCATTAACGACTGCAGTCAGCATATTATAATCAGAGTGATATACTCGTATCATATTGTCATTTTCAAAATGGAAAAAAATCATGTGCAGTTCAAGAAAGGATAAAAGCCTAACAAACAACAACCTCACCCAACAAAACACCCAATTTGGGAAACAAAAAATCAACATAAATATAGAAGAAAAGATCAACCATCAGACATCTCCCACTACATCCACTGTGCAAGAATAATTTAAATGGATACTTCAACTTGATGCAAAAAATACCCAACCTGAGGATATCCAACTGCAAAAAAATAAATTAAAAAAAGAGTGAAAATATTAGTAAATTATACAGAAAATAACACAATAACAAACATAGCAAACCAACCAAAGCAGCCTGAAATATTTAGAACCTGCCCCGGCTAAAGAACCAAGAACAGAATATATTACCTGTATCGCCATATCCAGGCTGTTTCACAGAAGATGAAGGATAAAAAAACATTAGAACGGATTTGATAAAGATGAAGAGGAGATTTTAATCATTCAAAAACAAAAAAAACATACTTGTGACGGTCTGCCTTTCTGCTCTGTAGGAAGATTTGGGTTCGTAAAGTCCCTGTCAGAATAAAGTCCACAATAATCTGATAACATAACATTGATAAAAAGAGAACGAGACGTAAACAAAAACAGAAAGATGAGAACCAATGTAGTCACCTTGAACGGTCATTGTTGTAGTTCACTTGTAGTTCATCAAGGCTGCAATTAAGATGATTAAATTTTCATAAATAAGAACCAAAAAAATCAGGAGAAAAGAAAAAAAAAATCAAGAGAGAGAAAGAGAGATAGAGAGAGAAGGGGGGAGGAAGCAGCCATCGCGGGGTGCTTAAAAACCACAAACCAAAATATAATGAAATTATTTTAGATAGATTTAACCTACTTTGAGAACTGAATGTCCAGCTGACAGCAACCATCATAAATATTGCGTCCCTAAATTTCATAAATAAAATTACCATTCAGAGACAATATCAGAATTAAAATGCCAGGTAAAAGCCTCGAGCTGAAAGGAAATGTTAAAGAACCTGAAGTGTACTTCTCGCGACAACAGCATGCTGACGTGACTGATACTGGATAAGAGCCTGAAAACCTACACAGCATGCAAATACATGATGAAACATTACATACAATAAGTTATAAAAAAAATATACATGGATATATCAAATATAATCATATGTTATTTTTCTGGTACAAGGAAGGCCCTCCTAGCATGGGACCCAGGAAGGCCAAACTGGATCCCACGACCCCAAGGCAAGTAGTGAGTGGTTAAGGGGGTTGGAACAAGGGGATTGTGTAATTTCCGATTGAAGCCCCCACTATCCACATGATACCAGATGCCCTTTATCGCTTGAGCCAATGCTCCTGTGCAATATAATGATTATTTTTCACCCATATAAAAATGCAATCACAATGCTGATATCTAATTACAGGGCAAATACATATACATAATGTATAGAAACAGAAGCTACATTCCACTACACAATAAATTATCTAGCTTCTCAAGAAGCATATTTTAGAACAGTCAAAACAAGCGCTGATGTAACCATGTATCCAAGTCCAAGCACAGATAACTTATTCATAAGTCCCTATTTATCAAAATATATACTACCATATAAGTTGGTTACATGGATCGATCATCAATTGACACCACTGAACTGTTTCCAAAACAGAAATTTCAGTAATAACTTTTTTATTTACACAGAAAACGAAATTTTTTGTTTATATATGTCAAAATCAATTACAGCATGACCAAAATATA
>NC_029793.2:138692687-138701230 GCF_000816755.2 Arachis ipaensis
AAGGGAGAAATCTGAGAGAATCTGACCAGCTGACTTCTGAAATGTTACAATCTTTTCCACAGATCCATGGGGAGAAAATACTTGATATAGCACATCCACTGTTATAGGATACATCATGTGGTGAATTGTAACTAAGAGAATTCGATTTGGCTGCGCATCCAGAGAGTTCCCGACAGCAAAACAGCATAGAGAAAGAGAAGAGATAGAGAGAAAGGAGAATAAATAGAGAAGTACATGATAAAGAGAAAGAGAAAATACAGAACTTAATTTAACACACTGAACCCGCTGTAATGGAACCACCTAAGATTATAACACAGATATGGCAGAAAGATCGCATATAAAAGAAAAAGTACTAGTTCCCCACAAAGGGCCAATTTATTAAAATGTATAGACAGCGAACAACATGAAACATAAACCCTTTTAACTCAAACATGAAAATTATAAAATGCCAACCTCATCTCCACGCCCTTGATTTTGATCCATTGATGTTAGTTCTTGATGTGAGGAAAACTGGACATAAACATTCCTCCCCCTAGAGTAAAACAAAAGAACCGGATTGTTTAGGAACTCACACAATCAATGGAAAAGAAAAGTGCATAACATACCATGATACCAAATTATCAAAACAAGTCTGTGCATACCTTATGCTTGGCTGAACATTTGCATAAAATTGTAAAGAATTAACGGCTGAAGCAACATCTTGCATTTGGACAAGAGCCTGAAATAAGTAGCAGATTAACAAAAAGAAAGATAAAATAAAGCACCCTTAAATTTCAGAAGGAAAACCAGAAGTCTCATTTATTTTGAGGCATGAATTTAAAAAGGAAACCTGATTTTTTGCACGCAACATCACAAGCTTTGTTATGACTCCAAAAGGCTGAAAGAGCTGAAGCAAATCATTCTGCAACCAAAGCATAAAAACATCATAAACAATTAAACATTACACGTACCACGTGCCAAGTACAAACAACATAGTCATCCACCAAGAGGGAAAAAAAAAGCGTACTTCGGATATCTCATGCCCCACGTTTCGTACATGGATGACCTTGGAAGGTTCAGCCATTGTTTGCAAATCTATAAAACAAAGGAAAAGAGAAGAATTACAAATAAACTTCATCACTATTCTTTTACTATTTATGTATAGATAGCACTACAACACAATATTTCTCTAGTTCTAAACTAATTTAAAAGCAAGCAATTAGAATAAAAGTTAGCATTTGGCACGCAGGAAAATTTCTCATTCTGAACTACACCCCCACAAAACAGCTGGTTGGAGAGGGAAAGAAAGAAAGAAAGAAAAGAAAAGAAAAGAAGTATCTTCAATTCAAAAAGCTTTGCAAAACCGAATTGCTCGTTGATCAAGTTGCCAATGAATCATAATAATGTGCTAACTGATAAAAGTGCGGGGCTTTCGCATACCAGGGTGCAAATCGAAAAAGAACAAAAAAAAAATCTAATTTGTAATCTAGTTAGTAGTGAATGAAACTCGCATACCCACACCAGTTGAGACCTGAATCTAGGAGAGCATGTATAGCAGAAAAGTGCAGTGAACAAAATCGCGAAAAAAAAAAGGGAATCTCAAAAATCCAGCTCAGACACCCAAAAGTTGGCATGAATCGTGACGTATCAGCACACGAAGCACACAGCAAATTCCTTTCCTAAAACACAGACAGAGAGAGAGAGAGAGAGAGAAGTTACCTGAGCGTGGAGTGACAGAAAGAGAGAGAGAGAAGGACGAAGAGGAAGAGAGAGAAAATAAGAGTTAAAAAGAGGTGTTAGTGTGGCACATGATACTCAATTAATGTTGCCCTATCTTATATTCTTATGTTATGTTTCTATCTAGCCTTTTTATTTTGTAAGATGAGATAATAATCAAATAATAAACTTAGTTGAATTATAAGGTTTCCCAATTTGAAGATTTGGTCAGTTTTTGGTATCACACCGAGTGCACCCTCATGACTCCTCCACTTAAACTTTTATCCAATATACTTCCCTTTTCAGTTTGAGCCTTTCATGCTTTCATTGCCAACAGTTTAGTCAACCAAAATATCCAATTTTAATTTCTTTTCATTTTATTATTTTAAGCTTTTCTTTCTTTTTTCCCTTCATAATATATCAAATTAAATGCTATATTATACATTTATACTCACACATTCTAGTCACCAAAAAAAAAAAAATACTCACACATTCTCAAATTAATGGGATTTTTAGATATGTATAGTTATTAAGAAATAAATGGCAAATTACTAAAATAAAATATTTAAACTTTAAATTTATTGAAATACAACTTTTGTATATTGGATACGGAAATTTACTTTTTCATTAAACTATGTAAATCGCGAGAGAGGTCCCACGGATTCTAAATGAACGTAAATCGGTACACTCCTCTAGTGGTTTACATTGAAACTCGAAATAGCCAGAAATTACTGTAGAGGTCTCGCGGTTTCTGTGTAAGTATGAAATATGCATAAACCGCAACAGAGAGTCCAACGGTTTATACTTGCACCAAATTTGCCTATATATACTAACCAAGAGGGAGTGGTGTGATGGTAGAGAGTCATTTTCACACTTTCACAAATGGATGGCGAGGATATTTTTTTTTTGTTCTAGTCCACTGCTCTGGTAAAATTAAAAAAAAAAACAAAAGGCACGGTGTTAAGTTCACTGATAAAGAATGGGTGAGTGTTTTTATCCATTCGACAAAAACTTTGTCAGAACTAAAGATGAGCATATTGCAAAAGGCGGGTTTGTGTGGGGCCAAGTGGGTGAAGAAGGTGTTCTACAAGATTTTGATTACAATTGTGTCAACTGGTGTGTAGTATGAAACATTTGTGATAGAGTTGGATGAAGACATGCATGTTTTGTTTCATTGTCGGCGCAGTTTTCCGAAGGTGAGAATACACGAGTTGTATGCCAAGTTGGAAGATGGTGTCAACAGTTCCGGGGCATCAGTGCCAAATCCTCAGTCGACGACAGTGGGGGTGCTTTTACTTCGATGCCTGTCGTTGCACCTGGTTGTTTGTTGGCTGAACCACCATCTGTTCCAGCAGGGTTAGCTCGGTCACCTGGTTTGATTCCTGGTCTTTCAGGTGATGGTGAGCTGGATCATGTTGAAAATGCGATGCGAGAGGGTGATTCGGACGATGAGCCAGATCACATATTGGGGGACAGTGAGGAGGGTACTCCTAGGAACCCACCGGCACGTCAGGGGTCATCCAGTTCTGGGTCCCACCAACAACTACCACATTTCTCGATGTTGAACTTGGAAGCAGTCGGCCAGTAACCGGACATAGATCCCACCTTCGGAGGCCAAGAATTACACGAGGAAAATCCTTCTGAGAAATTTCAGATTGGCCAATCTTTTCAAACTAAGGAGGAAGCTGTGTTGAGTGTTAAGAATTATAGCATCCGCCGTGGAGTTCAGTATTGGGTGATGGAGTCAAATCATCTGAAGTATCATGGGAGATGCAAGGAGTTTGGGAACGGCTGCACGTGGATGATTCGTATCACACTTCGGCAATGTAAGGGTAATTAGGAGGTTAGAAGGTACAACAGAACTCACACTTGCTTGGCTACTTCGATTTTGAGTGACCACCAACAGCTCGATCACCACGTCATTTCTGTGAGAATCTTTTTGTTGGTTAGGGCGGATGCAGCGGTTAGGATAAAGGTGTTGCAAGAAGCTACTGAGGTAACCTATGGATTCAGACCTAGTTATAGGAAGGTGTGGATGGCAAAACAGAAGGCAGTTGCATAGATCTACGGAGATTACGAAGAGTCATATGCCGAGTTTCCCCGTTGGATCTTTGGGGTGCAAGCCACGATGGAGGGAACTGTGGCATTATTGAAGACTTCTTCGGTACGTGTAGGTGATCAGGTTGATGAGTCTACGAAGTATTTTCATCGTCTTTTCTGGACATTTCCTCCATACATTGAGGCATTTAGATATTGCAAGCCACTAGTAAGCATTGATGAGACTCGTTTATATGGGAAGTGTGGCGGAACTTTGCTTCTGGCTATCGCGCCAGATGAAAACTCGAATATCTTGCAGGTTGCCTTTGCACTTGTGGAATGGGAGAATGCGGAGCCCTGAGCTTTTTTCTTATCCCACTTGCGTCAACATGTGACCCCACAAGAAGGCATTCTTATGATATATGCGTATATGCGTACGGTGTTCTCAGTAGCATCCTCCGACAACACCCTGAATCTCTCATGGAACCAGGTGAAGTAGACTGTAAACTGTTTTACCTTATTTGGCAGGGAAGCTCGCTAAATAGTTCCTGAAACTACTCCCAAGCGGGTTTGCCATCATCCATCAGCTTCTCAAAATCTGTAAGGCGCCCGAATATAGGTAAACCATCCACGGGCAGCCCCAGCTGGTATGCAACATCCTGCAGTGTGATGGTGCACTCCCCGAATGACATATGAAAGGTGTGCGTCTCAGGACGCCACCTCTCACTGAATGCGCTGACTAGAGGCTCATCTAACCAAAACCACCTCGTGTTGAGCCTCACCAGATGATACAAATCAGTCCTCTCCAGATAGAGTATGATCCTATCATGTAGATGCATGTTCTGTTATCTCCGGACACTATAAATACACTTACTTGGCTGTAGTATATGAGAGAAATAACCAAACCAAATGAAATTCCATCACTAACAAGTTTAATCTATATATTATAACCGAAAACAGATACTAAACTTATAATTTTAAATTAAATTTAATAAAACTTAAATATAAGACTCAAATATTTAATTTAAAATAATCAAACCCTAAACTACAAAATGTATAATTTTAAAGTTTAAGAACGTAAAATACAACCGCTACATTCTATTTACAAAATTTAATCTTTAAACAAATTTTAAACTCTAAACAACTAAAACTATAATATCGGAATTTAAACGTGCATATTTAAAACCTAAAATTTTAAGTCTTAGTTTTTAAATATGATACTTAATCAACAACCCTACAAGCCTTACAATTTGAATCTTATATCTCAAATAGAAGAGGATCATCATTCTACTTAAAGATTTCATCCTACCTTTAAAATTTACATCTTAACTTTGGAATCATAAACTGGCCAATCCTAAATTATGTGTTCTAACTACTGCACCCGAATACTACATTTTTTGTTATATGAAAAATAATAACTAAAAGAAAACAAACTTACCTCTTCGTTTATGTTGCCGATAACGTGCGCAACGCCGTTGAGCCGGTAAAGACTACGTTTGTCCGCCACAGTCCGGCCCCAGCAAAGTCAAAATGTCTTCCTCACCACACTTTCCTCTCTTTCTCTCTCTAGAAAACGTCTCTTTCTCTCTCTAAGATATGAAAGTGGCTCAAACCGACCCTCCTATCGCGTATTTATACTAAAGTATAAACCCTTGTCGCAGTTTATGCATATTTCATACTTACACAGAAACCGTGAGACCCCTACCATGGTTTCTGGCCATTTCAAGTTTCAATGTAAACCGCTAGAGGAGGTGTAGCAGTTTACGTTCATTTGGAATCTGCGAGACCCTTCTCGGAGTTTACATAATTTAGTGAAAAAGTGCATTTTCGTATCCAATATGCAAAAGTTGTATTTCGATAAATTTAAAGTCCAAATGTTTTATTTTAAAAATTTGTTCAAAAATAAATATCATTAAACACCTAAAAAATTGAAAAAAAAATCTTGTTAATTACAATATATTTTTCCCACTTGAAAGTGTAGATGTTATCTTTTGAGAAACATACATTCATTTGCACGACATTTATTTTGAGAATGAGAAAATTATTACAAAAATGAAGGGGAAGATTTGCATAGAGTTGTTTTCCTTTAAAATTGATAATTTAAAATTGTTAAATGATGATTTAGTCAAAGACAAATACCAAATCAGTACTTGAAAGATTCTAACGCTGACAAAATAGTACTTGACTTTTGTTATTGACAAAATAGTTCCTAAATGATTTTAAAATATGACAAACGTGTTCCTGAATTCATCAGAGTACATCTCCGATGAGAATACTACTGAGCTGGCCATCGTATTTTTTTGATATGGCAACCTTGTTAATGTATAATACTTAGGTAAAATTCTTAATTAATTAATTCAATTCACCTTGAAAAATCTCTCTAACCCTAATCTCTCCCTCCCTTTTCCCCAACGCACTCTCTCGCTTTCATTTTGAAACAGTGCCTCAACCTCCACCGCTGTCATATGCTCTACCACCTCCACCAGCCATCACTTCTATAGCCACCTCCATGTGCTCTTCCAACAGTACCATACCCTACACCACTCTCACCGCCACTTCTGCCACCTCCTCCATAACCAGTGCCATGTTCTCTACAAGCACCACCATATCCTCCACCAGAACCACCTCCATAACCAATGTCATGCTCTCCACCAGCACCACCATTATAGCCTTCTCATGGTCCTCCTCCTTTACCACCTCCATAATAACTAGATACGCAATAAAATATCTTTAATGCTATTGTTTCTTTGGCCGTCAAAAGAGAAAAGGGAAAAAATGGTGAGAAAATAGGGGTAAAACAGAGAGAGAGAGAGAGAGAGAGCATATGGCAAGTGACGAAGAGAAGGGCAACGACAATGGAGAAAGGAGGGGACTTGGAGATGGCAACAAAGAGCCGACGACAGAGATCTGAGAGATGGAGAAGAGAGTAGAGAAAGGAGATGAGGATAGGGTTTAGATTTGGGAATTTTCTTTTTTCAGGTTGGATTTCGATTTAATTAATTAAAAATTTCACCTCAGCATTATTCTCCCTGGAGATGTGTTTCGGCGAATTGAAGGATACACTTGTCAAATTTTAATTTCTTTTAAGTACCATTTTGTCGATAACGTCTTTCAGTACCATTTTGTCAGTGCCAGAATCTTTCGGGTACCGATTTGGTATTTACCTCTTTAGTCAAATTATCTAATGATTCACAAATATCAAATTCACATGAAGGCAACTACATGTGAGCTTCCACCAAAAATAAATTAACACAATGAATAAAAGATACGTTTATATTTTATAGTGTAAAGTACTAAATTGATCCCTTATGTTTAGGTCTAATCCTGTTTTGGTCCCTAAAATTTAAAGTGTCCTATTTGCATCCAAAAAAGTTTCATTTAGCTTCAATATAGTTTTGCCGTTAAGTTAATTTTAAATAATTAACGAAACTCAATTTTAGATATAAAAAGCTTATATAACCAAACTTTTCGGTTGTCGAGGGGAGTTTCCTGCAGTAGAGGTGACAATGGCCTTGTTCTCATTGCCACCAGCGAACTTTCCCGCGAAAAGCGAGTTCTCGACAATGTTCTCCATGTGCTTTGAACCAAGGCTAGTGGCTCGTGGTGATGCATCTATTGCCGATCCTGTGCCTTTTGAGTTTGTACTTCTTCTTCAGGAAAAGACATTATGTTTTGATGGAACGGTGAGGTTAATTATTTAATATTGACTTTGCGGTGGGACTACATTGAGGCTAATGAAACTTTTTTTTATTCAAATAGGACACTATAAACTTTAGAGATCAAAATAGGATTAAACTCAAATATAGGGGGACCAATTTACTACTTTACCTATTTTATAAATGAACAAATCTAATAATGTGGAATATATATATATAGGCAAAAAAAGTAAATAATATAAAAATATTAATAATTTTTATTTTGGGTAAAATGTTGATGGTCGTTGTTGTTTAGCTATTGTGGGAAGTTCTCGACTACCAAAAAAGAATCAAGTAAGAAAACATAAGATGGGAAGACCCATATCCAACTCAACTTTAAGGTAATAAAATAATGTGTCTCTCATTTTATAAACTTCTCACTCTTCCTTATTTTCTTCAATGTAGGACTAATTCATTACACTCCTCACACTTGTTACTTAACAATTGTTACATAACACTGTGTTTGGTTATTGTCTTCAAAAAATAGAGACATAGACACAAAGACACAGAGATACATGAACACAGATATACACAAAATTTTTAACACGTTTGGTGATAATAGTCATAATACACAAGACACGTCTACCTAATTTAAAAGTTAAATTTATCTCCAAATCAGAATAATCTCAACACCACCATTATCTTCACCACCATCATCACCAATTTCTACCACCACTATCATCACTACTGATCTTTCAATTTTATTTCAAATAAATAAAATTAACAATTCTAATTTAAATATCGCTTAAACAACTCAATTTAAAAACAAAGAAAATTAAAAGAAAGGCAGAAACAAATCTAAAATTAGGGAGGGAGAGGGTTTGTTGACGCATTAGAGGAGAAAAATGGGAAAAAATGCCAGTGATGGCAAAGGGTGATGCGGAGGCAAACTACAGTGTTGGACAACCTTCTTTGTCTCCGCGGTTACTGCGGCGTCTTAAACAACTAACAAAGAAAATTAAAAGAAAGGCAGAAACAAATCTAAAATTAGGGAGGGAGAGGGTTTGTTGACGCATTAGAGGAGAAAAATGGGAAAAAATGCCAGTGATGGCAAAGGGTGATGCGGAGGCAAACTACGCAAACTACAGACCTTCTTTGTCTCCGCGGTTACTGCGG
>NC_029793.2:138703159-138719019 GCF_000816755.2 Arachis ipaensis
GAGAGAGAGAGAGAGAGAGAGAGAGAGAGAGAGAGAGTGCTTCGGAAGCATAACTACTTGATGGATCTGGGATGGTGGAGGATGAGGATGTAATATATTTGGAGGAGGAGTTGAGATGTAACAATGGAGGTTAGAGGAGGGAGAGAGGAGAAGAGAAAAAAGAACATTAATGTGAGTTGGGTAATTTTGGAATTTTGATATGTATCTCAAACCAAATATCCGTGTCTCTTCATTCTGGCCAGACACAAAATACAGATTTTCTGTGGGTAGTTATGTGTAACCGTGTCTCTTTTAAATTTGTGTCTTACAAAACAAATAATACACGTGTTGTTGTGTGTGTCTCTCATATACACGTACACCATCTAAACACACTGTAAGATCTTAGGGTAAACTACCAAAATGCATCCAAATTACTTGTCTTCGACAAAAATGCTCCTAAATTTTATTATCAACAAAAATGTCTTTAAATTGTTTAAAAAGATAAAAAAAATGTTTATTTACGTAAATTGAGACGTTCTACGTTATGAGAAAAGAATAATGTACTAAATAGAACTTTTTATACAATAAATAAAACTCTAACATTAACAAGTAAGTTAGGTCACGTTTTTCCATTAATAAAACAAGCTTTGATCACAATTGGTCATTTTTTACATGTTTTTAAATTATTTAAAAATATTTTTATCAATAACAAAATCCAAAAACACTTTTTGTCTGAGAGCATATTTGATGATTTTCCCACGGCCTTAATAAGAGTTGGTCCACCTAATGTCCTAATCAACCTGTCACTCAAATATTGTTTTTTTTTTTAATTTGAATTAATTACTTGAGTTCAAAATTTGTATGCATGAGATTAAGCTTAAACTGCATTGCTTCCTCCTTCCAATGTACCAAAAGAAAAGGCAGTATAAAAAGTAAGCAGGTTTACAGTGGTAAACGTATTTTTTTTATATATGTTTGGAAAAGGCTTGTAAGAGAAACGAACAAATTAACAACGGGACAACATACGACTAATTTAAGTATGATTCTACATACATTCCTTTTAGATTTGTGTCAACATCTTGAATTTTATATTCTGTATATTGGAAAAATTAATTCACATGAAACATTTTGTTGTACAGGATTCAAATTTAACTTCCAATCTAGAGAATCTCAATTATTCGGCTGATTGTAGAGCATTGTTAAAATAACTAAAGCGTCCTTTGGAATTGAAAGGTGATTATACATACACAAAACTAACATTAGTAAGTAGCAAACAGGCAAATCAACATGTAAAACAAATTTTGACAAATCAGAAAGATACAACATGAAGTTTATTTAACCTTTTAAAGCCCGAATAAAAAATTGCCCTTGTAAATAGTGGTTAAGGTTGAAAAACCAGCCTTCAATGCTCTTCAAACATTTCGACTTTAAACAAAATCTACCATGAAATATCGACCTAGATAGAACAATCCAAGCTACTAAAAATATAATCAAACTATTAAAATTGCAAGTACAAACCATAAAATAACCAAAATTTGGAGTACCGTCTCTGCTTTGAAACAATAGTTTGGCCAAAATGAGGAACTCACCTAGCAAAGGATCCACGAATTACAAATATGAAAATAAAACACTACAAAGTTTATGAAAGATAGTAAGGCAAAATATAAATCTAACTTGAAGCATTTCCATCCATTCAGCATAATTATGCCTTGAGGCGTCCAAAGAACTTTTGCTTCTCTTGTGTTGTCTGGAAGCGACCATGTCCAAACTTTGAGGAGGTGTCGATGAACTTGAGCTTGATCTCCTCCAGGGCAACACGGGAAGTCTGCTTGAGGAGGGATTGGCGCAATGTAATAACCCTTTTCTTTGGACCAACTGTGCAACCCTTGACCATGAGATAATCATCCTTAACAACACCGTAGTGCGGGAAGCCACCCATGGGAGTAATGTCCTTATCAGTTCTGCCACAGAAACAAAGTCAATTGGTTATGGTTTCAACTTTTAAAATTTTATGTATACCACAACAGATTAAGAAAACAGATAAGTCACTCACCTGTCAAACTCGGTATCACCAGTGTGAGACTCAGTTCCAGCTTTGCCAAGCTTGTAAATCTTCTTGTTCAACTCAGTTCTGTGGTGGTATCCGTTCTGACCAGCCCTGGCAACAGTGAAGGATACCCTAGCAGGATGCCAAGCACCAATACAAGCCACCTTCCTCAAACCCCTGTGAGTCTTGCGGGGAAGACGAGTCACACCCCAACGGGTCACAACACCTTCATAACCCTTACCTTTTGTGACACCAATGATGTCAATCATCTCATCCTTCTGGAACACAGCATCAATAGGAACCTGTTTCTCAAAGAAACCATAGGCAAAGTCCACCTTCTGGGCAATAGTGCCACCGTTGACTTGGATCTCCATGATATGGGCCTTCTTCTGCTTCAAACCCTTCATTTTTCTGATCTGGAAAAATAAAAAAGCCGCATGTTAATAATATATCTAAGCTCAAATCAGTTAAAAACCATTATTATGGATTTGGACATCAATCAACAAAATACTATTTCAAAATAAAAGGAATATCATGTACCAAAGTATTTGCCAAACGATAATTATAAGCATTCAGTACAGATGATGCAGAATTCAAAAAACATTGGTTAAGCATTTAACCAAAATGTGTTTTATCCTACTATCTTCAATGCATTCTATTCCTAATAACAAAAAAAAGGGACCATAAAGAGATTAGAAACAATGAGAGTCAGAAATCTCGTGTGGAAAGTGCTGCTCATTGCACCAAATTCCTTGGTACTGCATTAGCACAGGAGTTCATCATTCTCATTCCAAAAAGGAAACAAATGGCAGTTGATAATATATACAATTGTGAATGTATGTGTATTCATACATCTGACTAAATAAAGACACTTCATAAAGAAAATTATAAATTACTTTGAGATGGGTCATCAAGTACCTGAGTGTGAGCCAAAACACGGACAACAGTTGCATACTTCTTGATCTTCTCAAGCTGTGATTCAATGCTCTTCTTTCCATCTTCAGATTCATACTGCTTTGAGTACTTGGTGAATGCCTTCTTCTTGGACTTGCACCAGTTCTTGTAAAACCTACGCTTGATCTCCTCACTCAAATGCTGAGCCCATACAGTGTTCAAGGTCCTCAGACCCCTTGGAGTTTTCACATAACCCACAACTCCAACGATAACCATTGGAGGGGTCTCGATAATTGTAACTGGCTCACAAGTCTCCTTCTTGTGAAGCTCTGATGTTAAAGTAAACAAGTCAAAAAATATTTGGAAAAAAGGAAATCATAATGATAAATAGAAACCACATAAATGAAGGTTTAATACAGCTGATTGGATTGCAGGGGAACAATAATAGCAAAGTTCAATCATAAATTCATAATTTAACAAAAACAAGTGAGAAACACCAAAATAAATTTAAAAAATGGACATGCTTAATGGTTTGGCAACTGCTCAAATTTTTTTACGATATAAGGTAGGACAGAAAACACTATTTTCCAAACAATAGATATCTCAAGAAACAGTCTCCTCAATAATTTGAGAAATTATAATATAACCAGAAACCCTGATTTTTATACAAGCAAAAATACTCATTTAATCTTTCAGCAGCTATAAACCTGGTGAACCATTTCACCAATAACAATTAAGAAAATGTACCATGCCCTGCTATGTAGCATGAAACACGAGTAAATAAGTGACTCACTGGATCCTGGTTTCTCGACCTCTCGAACAATGTGGGTCATACCAGCCTTGTAACCCAAGAAAGCAGTAAGCTTGGGGGACTTTGACGGGTCATCCTTGGGGAATGCCTTCACTGCATGAATCAAATTACAATGTAACAAGTCAGAATTGTTATATCCATATTCTTAATAAGTACTATTCAAAAGTAAAAAATAAAAAAGTGAAAACCCTTAACACCAGCAAATGTACATACAACCCATCTTCTCATGCGAATTGACAAACCAACATAACAATACATCATCTAAATATTCTTATTGAAAAAAATGGCCATAACAATGACAAGTAATATATATAAATGAGTTCAAGAAAAACATATCCAGGGTAACAGATCGTGGAATTTCATATTCAGAATATCATTATACAACAATTTGAGAAACAAAAAATACCTTTTCCTCTGTGACGAGCAGCACGCTTCCTCGGGAGAAATCCCAGAGAACCGTGTCTTGGGTGCTCGAACTTCCTGTGAGACATCCTTCACCTCCTTCAAGATCAACAACACAAACACATGTCAAAATGAAGGTAATTTAGCTGGGAAATGAGAACAAAAAAAATTTGAAAAACCTCAACTATTTCAATGAAACAATCATGAAACAAGTCATTCACATGGTTATCTAGAAGGAACAATAATGCGGAATGGAGGTGAGAAGAGGAAGAGAGAGAAGAGAGAACCTGCAGCGGCGAGAGTGGTGTGCCAAGCTGAAAAGCAATGAGGGCTAAAACCCTAGCGCCTTTGCGTCGTTATATAACGTCAACTTCTTTAACTATAATTTTTAAGCCTAATTTTTATGGGCCGGATCCATACTTCATTTCATTTTTGGGCCTTCACATGAATTATTTTACACGATTATATTTACAATGCCAAAAAAAAAAGATTTCGGTTAAAAATTGAAAATCCATTATTTCCGCTGCGCTAAGTACTAACTTATAAAGAATCGTTGAATTGCAGTGTCACATTTCAAACATTAACATTCATCAACACTCATCCAATAGACCAATAAGCATGTCTGCTATATTAAACCTTTTTAATAAAATATAAAAAATTCTTCTCCGGATATACTTATACATACTTAAATACCATCATTGTCAGTCTTATTCTTAATATATATTCTTAAAGTAAATTTAAAAATAATATATATTATTATTTATTAAAATAAAAAATTTTAATATTTTATATAACTAAAATAAAACATTAAAAAATTAATATGAATGTCTCTGTATCTTATAAGATTTTAAAATTCGTATGTCGGCATATTCGGTGTCGTATCGTGTCCATGTGTCAGTGTCCATCCATCATAGGTACTTAACATATGGAGTTGAAACGAATATTTTATAAGGACTAAAAAATTGGCTAGGAGACCCTTAAATGGAGCTCAGATCTGCGACGAATTAGTCATTGGCCTGTTAGGTTGGGGGATATCCTGGGGAAAAAAATTTGGAAGAGTATAGTAGACAATGAAAATACTAAACAATGTGAATAATGGATATGTCGGATATTGTTGAGTCTAGAGCGGAATTTTGACTTCTAATAAATACAAAGTAATATGAAATTGAATACTACTCACAATAATGCGCTCGCTATATATTTTGTAAAGAGGAAAAACAATATGAAAGATTTCTTCTAACTAGCTCTATAAGATGATGTGAATAAGGATATTGTTATTGTTATTATCTTCAATTATAATTTTAGAGACGTATATATAGTATCTCTATGCTATAACTTCAACGAATAAGAATAAAATTTTCTGACAAAAATACTCCTTACTAAACATTTTGAGTTCTCTCCTATTAGAACTCATTTATTTTACTTCCTAAAATTATTCTTATCCTTCTTTTATTCTCACATATGTTCAATTCAATAGGTATGCGGATGGTTGATTATGTTGATTCTTAATTGGATGGTTATTTCTTTTGATTCGATTTATTCATACACTTAACAATGGCTGGATGTTCACTAGATGTGCAGATAGTTATCCTAATATTAGAGTTTAGGAGGTAATTTGGAGTTGAGTGTTTTTTTATTTTATTAGGTCAATTCTATAGTCAATTGTTCACAAAAGTCATTTCCCACCTAACAAAACCTAAACAATTTATGCCTAAAAGGACCCTGAAAATAATTTATGTTAAAAAGTAAATTTTTTTATCGTTATTTTTACCCTAAGGCCCAGTTTGGATAAATAACTTAAATAAGTTCTTTTGAAAAAGGAGCTTAAAGTATAAGGACTTTTATTAATAGTAGCTTATAAATAAGTTATTTTGTGTTTGGATTTTTAACTATAGTGTTTGGATAAATAACTCAAAAAATACAATTTTTTTAACATAAGAGAATGGATATTAAAATAACGATAATAACAAATACTTTCCATTATTGAAGGTTAATTTTACATAATCAAATCACTAAAATTACAATCGATCAGGCAATTGATTCTTTATTTGTTCTCTAATTAGTTCCATTTTTCTAGTACTTTCAGCATTCGGTTCTTCCCACGTAATATCATTATAAACTGGTTCTTCTACTTCACCTTCACCTTCACCCATAAGATCAAAATTTTCATAGAATTCTTCAAATTGTTCATCGCTTGTGTCATTCCGTCGAATAAAATTGTGTAAAGCCATACAAGCACCAATAATTCATTCCAATCAGCTTTAAATTTTCTTTCGGACTTGCCACTTTCATGAATTTGTTGGGGAAGAACATAAAAAAAAAAAGAAAATTATAAAACTAATTATAAAAATAATAGCAAGTTGTATAAAAATAAAATCACATATAAAAAAAATAAAATTAAAATCACATATAAAAAAATAAAATTAAAACTGAGATTTCATAGCATACAAAATATTCAATACAAATTTAATAATAAAAATAGAATGATAAAATGATAAAAAAAAAATACCTGGAAGAAATATATGCTGGTTCAGATGGAACAGAAGATGGTGGTGAAGGGTCAATACTTTCAACAGATGAATCATTGCGTGAAAATGGTGGTGGAAGGCCAACACTTCCAGTAGATGGAATATTGCGTGAGCATGATGGTGGAAGGCCAGTGCTTCTAGAAGATGGAACCTTGAGTGAAAATGGTGGTGGATGGCCAGTATTTCCAGCAGAAACAGGAAACATTTTTCCACAAAATCAAGAACGAAAGTAAATTTTTTTTGTTTTGAAATCAATTTTTTTTCACGGAAGTGATAAAATGACTTATCAAAAAGGAGAAAGTCATCTATTTTTACTTCTTCCAAAAGCTATAAATTAACTTTTCAGAAAGTTAAAAGCTCTTCTTAAAAATAGTCCCAAACACGCTTATCGTAACTTTTCATAATTCAAAAGTCAAAAAAAGTAACTTTTATGCGTTCCCAAACGGGCTCTAAGTTTATATGGAGTCTTTTTACCCTTAATTAAAATATATTTATTTGTAAAAAAATTAAAATATTTCTGATTTTGATAGGCAAAATATTCTTTTTCCAATGAACAAACTTTTTGTTTAAAAAAATACATATATGATGAAGGCAGTTATTTTTTTCTTTCATGGTTGGTCCTCATTAACCAACCCATGTAGCACGAAATTCTTTTCGCATTTAGTGTAACTTCAGCTTCCAGGAAAAAAAAAATATAAAATATAAAATATAAAATAACTGCTAGTTAGTGTAAGTCATGATTTTTGTGCAGTTGCTTTATTGCACTAGTTAGTGTGTTGTTTGGTTGAAACTTGAAAGTAGAGAGCAGACATGGATCTTCATGCTATGAAGCGGAAGCAACTGCAATCTTTGTGCAAGAAACATGGCATCCCTGCAAATCTAAAGAACCTAGAAATGGCACATAGACTCTCTTCCATTCTCAAGGTCAATTTACATGCATGCTATATGTTAGGATGATCAAAATCATGGTTGTTCTCTCTAAACATAAATTTCATATTAGTGTGTAGTGTAACATCAGAAGATCTAAATCCATATTTTTGTTTGAGATATATGAATTAATAATATAATAGCAATTTTAATGCATTGAAAGTGTAAAAGATTTTTCGTATTGAATTTAAACACAGGAAAAAGAAGACTTTGGGGCATGCCCGAACATGTCAGATGTGGAGACTAATAAGCTGAATTCAAGCCATCATGATAATGATCATCACAAAGTGACTACTTCAGGTATTGTAATTATAATCTTCCAATAGAACAATGTCATTAACGCACTTAATTATATATATAGCAATGAATTTATAATCTTTCAAATCTTGGTTGCTACACAATGCTACCAATCAAGCAGATGCAAGTGAAGTGAATGTTATATCTTCACTTAAAAGAAGTGCAAGCACAGATTCAGAACAAACAATTGGTTATTCTCCCAAGCACCACAAAAATTCAGAGATTAAAGGGTTGGAGTCTCAAAGGAATTCAACGATCCCAGATTCACCAAGAGATGAGGATGCTGGAGCTTGTGACATGAACAATGTTGATCTTGCAAAGGTTGCTTCAGTGGAATATGCTAAGGATTTAGTTGTGGAAGAAGTTGCCAAGTTGGATGACAATAGTAGAGTTCTTCATAATTGTGACAATGTTAATGAAACTAGAAAGGGTGGAGATGAAGCTGAAAAACAGTATAACAGAAATATGCCTCAAGAATCAACCAGTAAGTAGTAATAATCTAATATTGATGAACAAATGGTTTCTTGATGCAAAATCAACATTTTTGTTACTCCAGCTTTTACATCAAGTACTAGTTTTCAGTTTTAATCAAATGGTTTCATCATATATTATAAGACCAATTCTCTAGTTTCTTGGACTTTTAGACCAAAATTGTCGAAATTTGTGTTGTATATTAATATTTTGGGCTAACATCTACACATGCAGATACTTGTGAGGGGATCTTGCCATCATCACAAGAACCATGTCCAGGTGCAGATCCAGTGGATTCCATTGGTTTCTTCACCAAACCCCATGAAGCTTCTATGGTGATTGAAAAATTGGAGAATTTTGATAACACCAATGAGGTTTTGCCTGTACCGCTTTATGACAGTGTCAAAAATAATGTGAATCTTGTACTACAAGTTTCCTCGCAGGACAATTATGTGAAAGGAGAACTTCATCACAAGCAGGATGAAAATATTTTTGTTGATCATGGTGATGTCTTGATTCTTTAGTGTACTTGTTTGATAATAACTCAGTTACAAATCTTGATTCATAGACATTATGGAGATGCAGATATAGATCAAGGGAAGATGGAATTAGAATTACTACCAAAGGATTTCAGAGAAGTTCAAAGTGAATCTATGGCTTTCCTTCCAAGACCCTTGAATCTACAACAATCCAAAGGATTTCAGACTAAAACTAGTTTGACCTTTGAATCTTGTGATGTGAAAGAAAACATGCAAAGGATGGAGAAGGAGCAAGATGGAATGTTCATATCAAAAGGCACAAGTCCTAAGAAGCAGAGTTTACAAGAAATTCATCAGGAGTGAATTATGTGATTTCAGTGGTAATCTAACATGTGTTTAAGTTGAAAACTAAGTATTTAGTGTTTTATTTTCTTATGTTCTTGGAAACTTGGGTAATGTTTATGTTGAGACTTGAGAGAAACACTTATGTGTCTGGTATCTTTTTTAATATGCTTTCAGACCTTTTCTTGCATTTATGTTGAGGAATGCTTTTATCAAATATAAAATTTATATAGAATATTGTTTGATCATAATCTAGTACAAGGTACAAACTTAGGTTTAGCTTTCACAAGACATTGGTATAGTTTCCCTTTAGATCCTCTTTTCACGAGATTAATGCTGTTCTACATGCCTTTTAGAAAGAAAAAGAAAAATAATAATATAAAGAAATTAAGAAATTTGTTTGCACACATATTTGGTTATAGGTGGCCATTAAATCATTCAACACCCTTTTTCTCATTCTTTTGGGAGCATTCAATATATAACAATGAGAAAGTCACAGAAGGATTCTTACTTTAAGTAATTATTGGATATTGTATAGTCACATACTCACATATAACAGAGAAGTATATGGTAACATCAAATTATGCTAAGATAAAAATGACATCAAATTAATAATTCAATAGTGAGAACGATACCACACTGTTGATCCCATTTCTTTTCCCTTTTAAGGAGGGATTCAAAACAAATGGAAAAATATTACAAATTTGAGATCCCTTATTCAGAAGGAAACTATATAATTACAATAACATTAGCTCCTCTACCATAATCACTCAACTCATCTCACATTCAATCTTCTAAACTCATAGAATGAACAAGTGTGAAAAAATTTAAAAAAAATAAAATAAAACTCAATCAAATGTTTTATGTGCTAAACCATAGCTTTTTGTATCTACTTACACCCTCCACGTTTATATCCAAGAGTAGACTCTAATGCATGAAGGAATGTATTTGCCCAAAACTTTATGCATATTGTAGACAGTTTCATTACAAAAAAATATCAAACCATCTATGCCTTCATTTAATCATCACAATTCAACCCACAAAGTTCCAATACAATGTCACTTTTTGACAAAAATGGGTTGATCCTTACCCAAAGTAGTGAGAAGATTGAAGCAAGAAGAATAGCCCATACCAGAATGATGGTAGGAACACCTTCATGCTTTCCCATAACTCCCTTGAGGAATGGATAGAGATGGAGAATGACCCATAGAGCAAAAAATAGCTTACCAAAAAGGGGACCCCATGAATCATATCCATTGTTTATTGCATCTGAGACACCTACAATGACTCCTATTATGTTTATGATGAGCAAGGTCAAAGGAGGGATCAACAATGATGTCCACTTGAAGATGTAAAGTTCGGCGAATTCTCCGTCGTCCGCAGCTTTGGATGTGACTGTGAAGTTTGTGTTAACTCCAGCCAGAACCTTTAGCAAACCTTGAAAGAGAGCGAAGAGGTGCGAGGATGCACCACCAATGACCCAAAATTGTTCATTCCTCCACCAATCATGTATTCCAACACCTCCCCATTGCATTTCAAGGATGCCGGTTGCAGCTATAGAGATGAAGAGGGACATGAAAATGATACTAGCATAGTTGCTAATCTGTTCATAAGAAAATGAAGCATTAGTTAGTGCTCTACACAATGCACACAAAAACATCAACATACTACTTCTACTTAATCTGAAGCTTATAAAAAATAAAATAATACTTTTGATCATACCTCAGGGACTATGAACTTCCCAGTGAGGAGACAGACTGCTGGCAAGGTGCAATAGGCAATTAAGGGAATCGAAGTCAAAGGGTAGACGACAGAGTTAATGTAAGAAAAGCGCTCCAGCCATTTCAAGCCGCAACCATATCCATACCATATAGGACAGTGCCTACTCAACATGATCTCAACAGAACCAAGAGCCCAACGGAGAACCTGGTGCAGACGGTCTGAGAGATTTATAGGAGCCGAGCCCTTAAAAGCAGGCCTTTTCGGCATGCAGTACACAGATCTCCAACCATGACAATGCATCTTGAAACCTGTTAGAATATCCTCTGTAACAGAACCATATATCCATCCAACCTGAAAGATAACCGGAAGTTAGCACAGATAGAAATACTTATTGAACCGCAGCTTTTAAGCGTCGCAGCATACCTCTTTTCCCCACTCAGTCTTATCTTCATAACCACAACTAATCACATGGATGGCTTCTTTCAAGAGTGATGTAGAACTTGCTCCTTTTAGAACACCTCCATCTTCCATAAGTGTTGAAGTTATGAAAACAGGTGATTGACCAAACTTTTTCTCAAATTTTAGTTGCGACATCAGTGATGACTTTTCACTATCTATACCTGCCATTGGGATTTCGACAGAAAAACAAATTCTCATTACAATTCCATCAAGTTAAAAGGCATTAGCAATTTGGGGTATCCCATACCTTCAATTCCCTCTTCAATGTTTTCTAGTGCATGTATTTGCTTTGTACCATCCTTACTCTTTATCTTCTTTTTAGCACTTGATTTCACTTTCCTATTCTTCTTCCTAGATCCACAGCACAAGCAGCACCATCTAGGCCAACAGTTACAAGTCTTCGTCGGCGGTTTCTTCTTAACAGGGGCATCGTATCCATAAAGCGCCTGCCGCCGGAAGACACATCCAGTTCCAACATAAATTGGTCCTTGGATGCCATCTAAACCTTTCATGTTAATCTACACGACATATCGAAACGAAGATTAACTTTTCATCCAAAGCACAATACAAATGCAAGTAAGCACAGGAAAACATGGACAAATTCCTACTTACATCAAAGAACACAACATTGCGATTTGAGTATCTATCATGACGATCGATCCCATCAAATCTTTGAGGAAATTGTACATAGCATATCTTTTTCCCTGATGTAGGATCCATCATGAAGCACATGGCTTCACGAAGTGCCTTACTATTGTTTATGTAGTGATCACAATCAACATTCAGTAGGTAGGGAGCATTTGATATGACAGCTGAAACTCGTATCTTGATAATCAACCACCACATTTAACAGATAATTAGGTAAATAGAGAGATGCAAGTAAATCTAAAATGTTCAAGAGAAATAGAGGAACAACTGAACAAGAGTCTCTACCAAGGCATTCATAGCACCAGCTTTTTTGTGGTGTTCAAATCCAGGTCTTTTCTCGCGAGACACGTAAACTAGTTGAGGTAACTCGTTTCCTTCGATATCACGAACACCGTTTTGGCCTAGGAAAACCTGTTGAGTGCATCACAAGTAAACAACACGAGGACACAGCTTTCACAATCTGGACTCAGGAACAAAATTTTGCTGCATGATACTACTAAGTACTACTAACCTGTATCATCCCAGGATGATCTCTGACATTGTTTCCGGGCCATGGAGTTCCATCTTGCATTGTCCAGCCATCCTCCGGCACCTTCTGTGCCATTGCAACCAATGCATTAATCCGCACTTTGAATTCTTCATACTCCCTCTGTTGCCAACAAAGTTGAAAAGCCAAACAAATAAACTATTAAAGTAGAGTTGCTTCAACAATCTAAATTTTAAAATGGCACAGCAATAACAGCTGCAAACCTTAATAGCGCGACGCTCCTTGACAAAGGTTGCATCCACTTTGTCTTTTAGATAGTCAACCTTCTGAGCAAAATACCATTCAGGAGCCCGCGGTTCAATGCTATACTTCTTGCAGAATGGAACCCACTTCCTTGCGAATTCAGATGTCTCTGAAAGCGCTTCAAATGTAAGCATAGCTGCACCATCATCTGAGACATAGCATGCAACTTTATCGACCGGATAATCCACGGCAAGAATGGACAGAACAGTGTTTGCAGTGATAAGTGGAGGCTCTTTCATTGGATCCACTGTACTGACAAATACATCTATATCAGCTAATTCGGATGGCTTTCCTTCTTTCTCATATCTGTTAAGGTGTAAAGAATTAGTTATAGAACTGTTACACACAAGGAGAAGTACTACAACAAAAGATAACTACCTAAGTGATAAACGGTCGAGGTATGTTTCGCGCTCGATTGGGCACCATTTTGGAAACTGATCCAAAATCCATGACACAGCAAACCAGATTTCACATATTACTGATGTCATCCATAATGCATATGCATCATTAACAGGATGGAGAATTCTATAATGGAAAAATAGGCCAAGAACGGCGATTCGGAGTATTATGATAATTCGATATGGATTTATCTTGCTTGGACTAATTGGCAACTTCCTCCAGAGTGGCTGTCTACCTTCATCCATTCTGTTCACACAATTTGAAATCAAGCAAAAAATAAGGAAATAATAAACAAGCTTGGATTCAAGAAGTCAATTCTAATCTGAGTCTCTGAGATTAGTTGAAATAAATTTAACATTCAATATAAGAAGTTGGCTAATAGCACTTACTTAGGCAAATCTGGATGATCAAACTCATCACCATTTTTCCCACCATCATCATCAACCATTTCGTGCTGAACCACCTCAATTTTTTCATTCTGTTTTTTCTTCCACTCCTCCATCCGTTCCTTCCATGCAACACTTCCATATCCATAAACTGCCAAATCTTTTTTAGGATCCATCGGTCTGGGTTGAGCTGCATCGCCATCAGCATTATTGGACAAGTTAATAAGAAGGCACAGAACTTAAACATCATGCTTAAAAAGAAAACAAAAACAAAATGAATCAACTTACCTGGTATAGATGAATCAGGAAAAGGCATAGGATGAATCCGTCTACCACGATGCATGAATGGAGGAACAATGAGAGCATGCTTCTCAGCAGAAATCCCAACATCCTTAATTGAAGATAAGTCATGATTAGACAACTAGAAGCAGCAATGCCATAACAAATTTAAGAACAAACATTAGACAAGGAAATTAATTAACCTCATGACCATAAGTCAGGAGAGGGATATCAGCAGCTACAGAAGCTGCATCTAACTCTGATGGTGTGGTGATTCCAGAAGCATTCAACTGTGAATTCCGGGCAACGTTAAAGCGAGCCGCAAGCATTGCCTCAGCAATGTGACAAGGATCATGCTTGATATTGCTTCCAATGTCAAACTCATTCTCCAAATCATCAATACCATCCTCTTCTTCATCACCTTCAACTCTAGGACTACCTAATGATATTGGTTTGTTGCACTATTAGCCAAACATCTATATCACAATTCATACTACTTATGTTAAAGAAATAAAAGTAGAAATTGGTTGGGACCTCACCCTTGCTTCGTTTGTATCTGGTTTTGCACTGAGGGCAAGCTTGGTTACCCTCTCTTCTTTCATACTCATAGCAAGGCCTACACACAGGGAATGCACATTCATTGCAAGCAACAAAGGGTTCCCCATCCACAGTAACCTCAATCTCATCCCCACAGATCTGGCAAATTTGTCCACTCAATTCTGTAACTCCATTCACCTGAGAATCATATCATATGAGCAAATATTAACCTCAATCAATATGTCATTGAAATTGGACGGTATACTTATAGTTATAGTACACTAACAGAAATGGAGGTTGCACATGATTTTCAGTGCACAATATATGCAACATCAAAGTAAGAAGAAAAGTTCAATGTATTTAAAGCATAAATAATTAAAATGACAAAGAGTTGTATAAATATATTTACCATTTGTTAGGCTTTGAATTTTTCGTTGGTTTTTGGTTGGGGATATGGTGAAATTGGTAATTTGAGATGAAATAGAGGATCCATTTACCAACAAAAAAAAAAAAGCACCAAATTCTTCATCATCTTAAAAGAACCTCTTTGATTCAGCAGTTCACTGCTACACTCACTCTCTCTATATCTCTCTTCACTTAATTTCTTGTGTCCAGTTTCAGGTGAGTTCTGAAATAATTTTTTATTGTTATTTTTCGTTACAACAAATCCCTGTGAGCATTGCTTGATTTTTATGTTGCTACTGTTTGGTATTGTATTCAATTCTGATCAAAGCTGCAACCTTTCATTAAATGGGCAATCATAAAGTTTGCATTTTTATTTTAATTATTATTTATATTTTAATAACAATAAACATTAAGAACAAGAAACAAGGGGGGAGGAACAAGTTGACCCTCATATACCCAATTGGAAAAAAGGAAGACTGGAAAAGAAAAGAAAATAAAAAAATTCCACTGTTTATTTCAATAAGAAAGTGCAAAAATACCAAAAGCCAAATGGAAGAACCTGGATGTAAATTTTTCCATAATATCAATTAATATTTTCAGAAATTCTGCATGATAAAACAAAACACACAAGAAGTAAAAGCAGGTTGAAAATTCAGTATGGAAATCCACTACAAACAAACACAAGAAGAAAAAAGAAAACTCTCATTTTGAAGAGCATGAAGGTGCAACAACAACTTGCAGTGTCATATATAGTTTAGTAGTAGAGCATGGTAATAATGGCAATAAAGAAAGAAAGCAAGAAAGAGAATACTCACTCTTGCAGTGTCATCAGCATTGATAAGAACAAACTCATTCCTGTTATGTGAGCCTGCAACTAATCTTCCCTTTGTATCCATTGAAAGCTGAAACCACCACTCACCACCACCTGAACCGAACTGTACTGAACCTTTCAGAAAAATGAGAGGCCCACTTCAGAAACTCCATTGTTCAGCCTCTGCCATCTCCAACAAACCTCAAAAGAACACAACTTTACATTCAACTCACACCCCCAACCCCCA
>NC_029793.2:138720468-138720727 GCF_000816755.2 Arachis ipaensis
AAGAAGATTATGTCATTTGAGATATAATTTATTGGCAAAAATATATATTTTTTTTTACCGAAGATATAGAAACTCGAATCCGCAACCTCTTAATTGAGTATGGAAAAACTATGCCATGTGAGCTATTGCTTCTTTGCACAAAAATATACATTCTTATAAGTAACATAACATTAAGAATGAATAAATCAGCATATCAAATGTGTAACGGTTTGTTAAAACTGTTTTTTAGTAGTAAAACATGGGGCGCCAAGGAAATATT
>NC_029793.2:138720869-138721115 GCF_000816755.2 Arachis ipaensis
TAGAAAGATGAGGAAGAGAAAAAAAATCAATATTTTAAATTAATTTATAATTTAATATTTTGTATATACATAATAAAATTGATTATACATATAATAGTTAATTTTTTGTATACACATAACAGGACATACATTATGGTTTATGGTCAATCAAATTTTTAAATGAGGTTTCAATTATATGTGTAAGTTGTATTATATCTGGAATTTGGCTTGTGAAAGTGATTAAGCAACCATTATATTACAATGACC
>NC_029793.2:138732789-138748550 GCF_000816755.2 Arachis ipaensis
TAGAAAGATGAGGAAGAGAAAAAAAATCAATATTTTAAATTAATTTAATAATTAATTTTTTGTATATACATAATAAAATTGATTATACATATAATAGTTAATTTTTTGTATACACATAACAGGACATACATTATGGTCTCAATCAAATCAAATTTTTAAATGAGGTTTCAATTATATGTGTAAGTTGTATTATATCTGGAATTTGGCTTGTGAAAGTGATTAAGCAACCATTATATTACAATGACCTAGAGCAATTTTTCTCTCTATATTTTCATGCATGAGAAATAATAGACAAGTCATTATTATTTCTTTTAAGATCATGTGATGGATATATATATATATATATATATATATATACAACTAGCTTGGATCTTGTTTGCCCACACACTCAACTTTGATCTCTTAATTTTCCTTTCTCAGAAGATAGAAATGATATAGAGGGGTCAGAGAGGGGTTAATATGTTCCTAGAAAGCATCAGAATCCAAAGGAGGAGCAAATGAATGCAACACATGCTAATGGCAAAAACATAAGTTAGGGAAAGTGGACCATTTTAGATGCTTCCCTTTTATGCCCTAGCAGGTTGTGTACCCATCTATTAATGCCTTGTGTATTAATTACCACCAAACATATCTGAAAATGAGAAGAAAATACTTTATAATAATAATAATATGATTAAAAGAAATATCTTAAATAAACAAATAATTCAAATAAATAATAATCCCAAATTGTGGTTGAACCTTACATTATTAAATTTCAGGTAAACTTAATATTTGATTGCTGAGAGCCTCAGATCAAGATTTGGTGGGTATTATCACTACAGAAGAGTATGGACATTGTGGCGGTTTTTTTATTATTAGCGGCGGTTTTAAACCGCCACAAAATCAAAAACCGGCGGTTAAATAAACTACCCTAAATAGTGGCGCAGACAATTGTTTTAGCGGCGGTTTCCAGCCACCACTAACCACTAACCACTGAATTTGTACTTAGTTACTTAACCACTTAATCGCAAATGATAAATAATTAAACGTATATTCAATATATAAACATTATGAGCCGAAACGTTAAACTCATCAAACTCTAAAAACGACACTAGTCAAATAATCAAAACTAAATGGCACATATTAAGAAAGATAACTATTTATGTAGATAGCTTAATTGATAAGTTTTGGTGTAATAATAATGTGATGAGGGAAAAAAGAGTGAGTTTGGTTAAAAGACAAGGCAAGCAGAAAAAGGGGACCATGCCTGCCTTTGCATGTGGTATTCAATGGTTTCACCTTTCCATACTATATGATTTGCCCTTCTCTTAATTACTCGCTAATATAATTGGAGAACAAAGCTTATCCCATTACATCTATTGTCACTTTCATCGAGATATATCTGATATGATCTTAACTACTCTAAACTCTATGATAGGGGACATTGTTTGGATTGTAGCTTATGTTCTATACTTTCATGCATGCCTTAACATCAATAATAATTTTGAGTTGGAAAATGATTGGGAAATTAAAAAATTTTAACCTAAAATTACTAAAAAATTTTAATTTTGACTTTATTTATATTATTTTTATACAATACACCCTTATACCTCATGTGCTAATCATAATTTGAATTATCATTAATTGAATAGTTTTTTATACGGTTATTATAATAAAGACTAATGAAATAATATCTTTCAATTGACAGTAATACTAATTTCTTTATTTTTTTAAAGGCATTAGTGATATAAATCATCATATAGCTTTGAAATTTCATTTCATGTTTTCATAATTAAAAGTTATTATTCTGATTTTTTAATCACACATTAACGGTAATATTGGTTATGCATTTAGTGTTATTTTAAAAAAATAATTTGGTTGTTTTAATAAGAGATTTAAATAATAATAACCTATATAAATTGAGTGTCTTATTAGAATATAGTTATTTTTTTTATCTGAATCGAACTAATTTGTTTATCGATTTTTGATTAATATAGTTGAATCAGTCAATTCAATTTAATTTTTAGAATTATGATATTAAAAATTATATGACAAAAGATATGATTCATAATTTGAATTTCATAAAATAAAATTTTAGTAAAAATTTTTCATATATTTATTTTTATATAAAATTGATCATTAAAAATAATTAAATAATTTAATATATTTAATTAAATTATCATTTAAAAATTTTTAGCCATCAACTTTATACAAAAATAAATCCACGTAAAGTTTCACCTAAAACTTTTTATGTCTCCAAAATATTTTCCCTTTTTTCTTTATAATAAGGAGAAACGGTAAATGGTGTTACGATATGGATGTCCATATCCATTTTATGTCTATTCAGCAAGCACTCTTGGAAAGTACATGCATTTAAGAATGTGCGGTGCATGCTTTCCAACCTTTGAAAATGTGAACCTTGAACTTGTATAAATAGAGGCTAAACCTCTGTACGTGATACAACACAAGCAAATAACAAAATCACTCCTCTTTTATGCGGCAGTCAAATACTCTTCTCCTTATATTTTTACTACAATTCTTTCTCTTCTTTTATTTTATAAGTATTTTAAATTCTATTTTCTATTACTCTTTGCATATAATATTAATAGCAATATTAACCATCTTTATTATATTGAGATTGCAACAATAAACAAATGCGATTCTCTCTCTCTTTATTTTTAATACTCCTTTCTATCTTTGTATATATATACACATTACAACATATTATATTATTATTATATATATAAATTATTATTGGGCTAATTATTTTAATACTAGAGTCTTCTATTTATACATCTCTATTATATATATCTTTTATTTCACAACACGTTTGATGGAATAGTTTAATATGTGGGATTGTGAAGCATATATGTAAATAAATAATGTAAAGAACTCTTTGTTAAGTTTTATTTTCTATGTATTTAAGTTTCAAATGTGATGTACATAAATAATGAAATATTAATATTTATGGATTTTGAAATTATTAATTGTGACAAATTTTAAAATAAAATTTCAGTATATGACATTATTTTATGTACAGTGTTTCTTAGAAAAATAATTCTGATCAAGTACTCAATTTAACTGTGCATACTACTCATTTTATTATTATTTGTTTTTGAAGAATGGCAAGGATATGTAATGAAGATGTATGCCTTGCGGATAGTGCAAGTTCACACACTATTCTCAAAAGTGATATATATTTTACCCGTCGTCGTCGTCTTGACGAAGGATTGAAAAATGAATATCTTACATTAAAAGATCCTGCAGATCTTTGAAAAGACCTTGAAGAAAGGTACAATCATCAGAAAACGGTGATACTTCCTCAAGCCCAGTATGAATGGACGCATTTGCGTTTACAAGATTTTAAATCTATAAATGAATATAATTCTGCAATGTTTCGAATCACCTCACGAATGAAATTGTGCGAAGTTAATTCTAAGGCCATCACCAGTAAAGATTGGATTTGAGTCTCCTGAATTCCTAGAAAGGATTCAAGGTGATATATGTGGACCTATTCTGCTTATTGTATGGCTAATGGAATAAGTGTTGAACATCCAGTAGCTTATGTTCACACACAAAATGGGTTAGCAGAATCACTTATTAAGCGTCTCCAATTAATTGCTAGACCCCTTACTTATGAGAACAAATCTCCCAACCTCGGTTTGGGGGCATGCAGTTTTACATGCTGCAGCACTTATTCGTTTGAGGCCAACGAGTTACCATCAGTTCTCTCCTATGCAATTAGCTTTTGGCCAGCAGCCAAATATTTTCCATTTAAGAATATTTGGGTGTGTGATATATGTTCCCATTGCGCCACCTAATCGCACCAAAATGGGACCCCAAAGAAAATTGGGAATATATGTTGGATATGACTCTCCCTCTATAGTGAGGTATCTTGAGATACAAACTGGTGATGTGTTTAAAGCCCAGTTTGCGGATTGTCATTTTGATGAATCAAAATTTCCAACATTAGGGGGAGAGAATAAGTTTCCTGAAAAGGAACTTAATTGGAATGCATCATCATTGATGCATTTAGATCCTCGATCAGGGCAATGTGAACTGGAAGTTCAAAAGATTATACATTTGCAAAGAATAGCAAATGAATTGCCTGATGCATTTTCCGATACAAAGAGAATAACCAAGTCGTATATACCAGCGGAAAATGCCCCAATTCAAATTGATGTCCCAGTAGGACAAGTAGCCACTGAAGCAAATTCACGCCAGAAGCGTGGCAGGGCGGAAAATGCCCCAATTCGAATTGATGTCCTAGTTGGACAAACTGCCACTGAAGCAAATACACGCCAGAAGCGTGGCAGGCCTGTCGGTTCCAAAGATAAAAATCCTCGAAAAACAACATACACAGAAAAGATCTTGAAAAAATTTTACATGGATAAGTCACATCCATTAAGTACCCTAATGATTGTAAGATCTTTAGATGTGAAAAAGGATCAATTCCGTCCTAAAGAAGAAAATGAAGATATCCTTGGTCCTGAAGTACCATATCTTAGTGCCATTGGAGCGCTAATGTATCTTGCTAATAATACGCGACCTGACATATCATTTGCTGTGAATTTACTAGCAAGATATAGTTCCTCTCCAACCAGAAGACATTGGAGTGGAATCAAACAAATCTTTCGATATCTTCATGGGACGGTTGATATGGGTTTGTTTTATCCCTATGGATCCAAGTCACAATTAGTTGGCTATGCAGATGCTGGATACTTGTCTGATTCACATAAAGGGAGATCTCAAACAGGATACCTGTTCACATATGGTGGTACAGCTATATCTTGGAGGTCCACGAAACAGACGATTGCTGCAACATCCTCTAATCATGCTGAAATATTGGCGATTCATGAAGCTAGTCGCGAGTGTTTTTGGCTGAGGAGTCTGATTCAATATATTCTATCATCATGTGGACTGATTGATCATAAGATAGCTCCAACTGTCCTGTTTGAAGATAATACAGCATGCATTGCTCAACTTAAGGGTGGATACATCAAAGGTGATAGAACAAAGCATATTTCTCCCAAATTCTTCTTCACTCATGACCTTCAAAATCAAGGGACAATTGATGTCCAACAGATCCGTTCAAGTGACAATCTGGCAGATTTATTTACAAAGTCACTCCCAAAATCCTCCTTTGAAAGATTGGTACATAAGATTGGGATGCGCCGATTTCGAGACATTAAATGATGTCAGCAAGAGGGGGAGACTGTACTCTTTTTCCCTTGGTCAAGTTTTTTTCCCATTGGATTTTTCTTGACAAGGTTTTTAATGAGGCAGTCCCCATTACAAAGGATATTGTACTCTTTTTCCTTCACTAAGGTTTTTCCCACAGGGTTTTCCTTTAGTAAGGTTTTAACGAGGCAATAATCCTAAATGGACATCCAAGGGGGAGTGTTACGATATGGATGTCCATATCCATTCTATGTCTATTCAGCAAGCACTCTTGGAAAGTACATGCATTTAAGAATGTGCGGTGCATGCTTTCCAACCTTTGAAAATGTGAACCTTGAACTTGTATAAATAGAAGCTAAACCTCTGTACGTGATACAACACAAGCAAATAACAAAATCACTCCTCTTTTATGCTGCAGTCAAATACTCTTCTCCTTATATTTTTACTACAATTCTTTCTCTTCTTTTATTTTATAAGTATTTTAAATTCTATTTTCTATTACTCTTTGCATATAATATTAATAGCAATATTAACCATCTTTATTATATTGAGATTGCAACAATAAACAAATGTGATTCTCTCTCTCTTTATTTTTAATACTCCTTTCTATCTTTGTATATATATACACATTACAACATATTATATTATTATATATATATAAATTATTATTGGACTAATTATTTTAATACTAGAGTCTTCTATTTATACATCTCTATTATATATATCTTTTATTTCACAACAAATGGAAAATTATTGGAGATTTTTCTTTTTGTACAGGAAAATTATTGGAGATTAATTAGTCCACTAACCCATTGGCTGGACTGTAGCTCATTGGCCCCAGCTAGTTAAATTTTGTTTACCTTGTTTCACACAAAAAGAAACTATATCTAATTATCTTCATTAAAAAGTTCTCTCTCATAATTTCCTTTTTATATTAAGTGAAAGGACTTCACGTTCACCAAAGGGTAATCAATTTTTCAGGTGTGTATATATATGTATATATACTATATAGCAATATAGCAATCCTATGAATTTATATAGCAAACAATCTTCCAATACCATAGTGCCCCTTACCATATTATTTTTATTGGAACACGTGTTAAAAAAATACACAAGGGTGCATAAAGATAAAGGTTATATAAAGAGGTAAAGCCCAAAGATCAATAATTGCAAAGAATGTGGGTATGTGGTATGAGATAGTGAAATGAAGATTTTGCTTTTAGGTTTCTTCTTTGCGACTCAACTACTCAAAATAGCTTTGTTTTGGAAGGAAGTTTGGCGTACATAGGAGAGAATAAGGGACAGATTAAGTTTCCTCTGAAAGGCAATAATCCAATTGGTGGATCCTCAAAGTGAATTTGTTGTAAACTCTTTATAGTCAAATATTAATCTTCTGCTTCTAATTAAAGAAAAAAAATTGCACTTATTATACTAGTGTATATTTTAGGTGATGCAATTGATCTCTTCCTATATCATAGATTGCAGTTGGTGAAACTAACTTATATAATTCTAGCTATCTGGTACGCTAATCAAACATGGATGAGTTTTTTTTTTTTTAATGAATGCTAACAATATAGGAAATTTTAATGATCATTTTATTATTTTAATTAGTTAAGTTATAAATTTACCATTTCAAATTTTAAACTAATTAGTCACCAAAAAAAAAAATTTTAAACTAATTATTTTCAGACACAATTAAAAAAATTCTTTAAAGTAGTGTTTGTTTTGAGGTACTGAGAACTGAATCATGTTTGTGGTACTAAAATTTCTGTCTCTATTCCCAAAATTATAGTATTTTAGTACTTCCAAAAAATGGGGACAATTTTTAGAAATGAAGATTGAAACTTTAATAACATTTTATACCTAAAATATTTTTATTTCAATTAATTAATTCCAATTTTACTACAAATTAAATTAAAATTTCATTATTGTTTTAATTTCTGTCTCCCACTTTATACCAAACATAATAGTGAGATTTATTTCAATATCTGTCTCTTAGTCTCTGTCTCTCAATATCAATCTCTCCACCAAACGCTACCTACATAAATTTAGGTTAAATACTAACCATTTTATTCCAAGGATTTAGATATCTAATAAATATCTAGATAACACTTGCTAAAAATATTTAAAAAAACTATAATGTATTAAAAACATTCACAGTAAAATTAGAAGATATATAGAAGTATTATCAGTTTTTTCTTCTTTACAACAATTAACCACCAAATATTAATTTACCTGAGTAAATAGTTTTTCTTCTTAAGAGGACTTAGTAAAAGTTTATTGTAGTGATATTTTCATTATTAAACCAAGTTTTAACTTATAAATATGTGTACGACGATAGTTGAATATGCGAAAGCAATACCTATGCTCGATTCAATAAACGGTCCATAAATTATTATTTAAAGTTCTCAATTATCTATATTTATTTGAATTTTTTTTAAAAAAAATAAAAAAAATCCGACCTGCCGGATTCGAACCAGCGACCTAAGGATTACTTTGAGATTTTCCCACTACAGTCCTCCGCTCTACCAACTGAGCTAAGGTCGGTTGATGCTTTTAGGGGGGAAAACAAAATATTTATTGTTGAATAAAACTGGATAATTTAGCTTTACCATCTAGAAAAATAAAAACATGCATCACGATCGAGAAAGGTAAATAAATAAATAGATAAAGGTGAACATAATTTGGGCCTTGATACATATAATTTTCACATAATGAAGGAAAGTGAAAAACTTAAAATACAAAACATGGCCCAACAAAAAAGAGAAATACTCGTTGCATGATATTTCCACCATATATCAATCGTATAACACTTTATTTTATTGAGCAAATTAAAGCATATTTATGAATCCTAATTCGTAAGTAACCACATTAGCTATTATTGGTGATTGCATGACGAAGAGGAAATGATGATGATGGAGGAGGAGATGGTGGAGATGGAGGAGAATAGTGGTGATGGTGTTGTTGTTCGGCATCACAATAACCTTGGAGAATATCAGTCTCTTCGGCACTGAATCCAAGAGAAGCAAGCATCTGAGGCCAACAATCATGTCCAACAATTATTATGGCATGACAACAACTAGGTCCTAAGTATGTCTCACCATTGAGGAAGAACATTATGACCTCACCCGTGCATGCTTGAAGTTGGAACAATGAATCCCAACAATTTATACTTTCCGGCTCTCCATCCACCTTCAACCTTGTTGCTAAGCTTGGATGTGCACTTTCACTCATTGATGTTGTTGCATTGGAAGCTAAGGTTGTTGCAACAAGAATAATTGTTACAATGTAAACATTGTGGTTTGTGTAATGAGCCATTTTGTTTTTGGAATATACAAGTGATTTGTGTGATGATGCATGGGCTTTATATAGAGCTAGGTTAAGCTAGTGTCATAATGAGAGGTTGAATATGTAAGGTTTTTTATTTATTCTATTTTACAGTTACACTATTAAGTATCAAGTTTAAGGCTTGTTATTGTTAATAATTGTTGAATAATGGTTCACTAATCATTCTTATGGTTAATTTGATTTGAGGCCTTTGAATTTCTCTCACGTGTTTATTATCTATTGAGAGTAGTTTCATTTGAAGTTGATTTTTGATGTGATCATAATCAAATTATTATTTTGCTTATCATCTGTTATCAATTTATCAGTTATACAAAATATAATAGAATAGACACTGGGATTGATCAATTTGGAAATGGAAGAGTGACCTACATTGCTAAATTGGTCAGGTTTTTTTTTTTAACCCAAAAATTTAGACGAAATTGAGAACATTAACATTGACCCATAGTAGATCAAAAAAATTCTCATAATAATAAGAAAGACCCAAATTAATATCTTTATAAAATATATTTTAATAAATTAATTTAGATTGGTTTAGTAGTTAATTTACTAATTCTTATAAATAAGTGTCAAAAAATTGTGAAAACAAAAAAAATTATATTTTAAACATTTACCACATGTCTGAATTCTCTTCTGACTTTACAATAAAGTACTTAGGAGTTTTTTTTTTTGGAGGATTGGGTCGGTAGTGAGAAAATGTTTTATTCAGATAGCCCAACAAATTTTTGCACTTAGAGCCTCATTTGATAAAATAAGATAATAGATGTGGACATGAAAAATAAAGTTAGATTGGTCTAGTGATTAGCTCACTAATCTGCTTAAATAAGTGTCGAGGATTCGAATCCTGCCTTTTGCATATACTAATCTATTGGCCAACAAAAAACTCATGAGAGTAAAATATATAGTATAATAATATTTTTTATAATTATATTTATAGTATTATAAAATATGATTACTAATAAAATAAAATTATGTGATTATTAATAGGATTCAAATTCCAATAATAAAATTTTTTTAAAATATTTTTCTATTACTAATAGGATAAGATTATGAACCTAAGTTAATTAATTAATAAAATTAATTTACAATTCTACACAAAGTAAAAAGTTTAATATCAAATTATAAATACAAAATGAACAGATATGTGCCATTTAAATTAGTTTCCAAAATTATAAATACAAAGTTGATACACATCTGTCTATCACACACGAAAAATAATAAGCGGAAACATGACTATGGTTGAAACTTGCAACCAGGGTCAAGCATAGGTAACCACGCTCATGAATCATGAAAAGGGGGCCATATCCATTCTATATTCATGTTTGTGGAAGCCATAGCATATGTGACCCATGCCCATGTGCGTGTGAGGACTCCAAAAACCACATTAACTACCTCATTTTCACATATAGCTTTTATTTTAAAAAAAAGTTTTGCGAAAATAATTGCATTGCATACCTTTTCAGCAAGTTCATCTACAAAGGGACCAAGACAAGTTGTCGTGATATTTTTTTTTCATTTTTAAAAATGAAGAATGAAGAAATTAAAGTGGCTTTCAATTATGTTGTTAGAGGTTAGACAGCCAAGTTATATTGTATGTGTCAGTGAGTGAGTGGTGCCTTTAGCCGCTATGCCTCATGTACTGCTCATATTGAGTAATTGCACCAGGAACCCCCATAAATAATCTTCCATTTATATGGTAAGACTCACAGCTGTGTTATAGTGGGCTAATTTTTTTGGTTACTGAGGAAGGACATGTGTTGTGCCGGGTTATGGAATGAGGGGGTGCTACATCGAAATATGGGATAGCTTTTGGCTCATTTTGGTAAGAAGAAATCGGATCCTCCGAGTTTTTTGTTTTGAAAATTTTGTAAACAAATCGGAGGGTTCGTTTTGCGTGTAGTATACAAAATTCACCTAGAACAAATCGAACCGTACGATATGTCCTCACCAAAATGGATGGTCCGTTTTTTTTGTTGGTTTTTTTTTTATTTGGTTATACTAGTTTCTGGGTCCGATTTGTACTTATGAAAATTTTTTTTTAATTTACAGAAAATCGGAAGATCCGAGTTCCCATCAGCAATTCGCAGGGTCCGATTACTGTGTCCCCACAGCCCGGTAAAGCTCCCCTCCTCTTCATATCCGCGTCCTACACTAACGTTGCTTCCATAATAAAATTAATTTGCGTGTTATAGTGCTTTTATATACGGTAAGTGATTTGATTAGTGATTTTTAATGTATTCTTGATATGATTACTTAGTCGGTAGTCATTTGTCATCATTTTATTGATAGATTATATTTACATAATAAACCAAGGTGATAATTCAGGGGATGATCAATAATATAATGTAGCAGAGAGAAAAAAAAAAAATTCAAATCGAGGAGAATAGTAAATAAAAAATAGTTTAATTATTATTAAATTTATAATTTTAGTTATAAACGAATCTTATTATTTTAATAAAAAAGTAATTAACTTTTACTTTTTTATAATTAATTAATTAATTAATTTTTATTTTTTACACATTTTAGAAGAGGTTGACCCGCATATCAATTGATGATATGTCAGGGCATCAATCAATGCAACATGTCATGTAGTGTGGCATATTAACATGTCACATAGTTTAGTGTATTATGCAATAATTAACTTATTAAAGACTAAAATAATATAAAAAACTATAATTTTATGTTTTTTCTAAAAATTTAGAAATTAAATTGAAAATTTTTAAGCAAATTAAATAGGGTGAGAAGAATGGGAAGTAGGGAAAATAAATAAATAAATAAATAAAGCAAAGCAAAAGCAGCAATGAATTGCTTTTTCCAAATCCAAAGAACAAAAAAGTGTCAACGATTCCAAAGTAGAATACAAGAGCATCTTAATACATGGTATAATCATCACTCTTAAAGCTACTTTAGACCCAATTCATCTAACCTCATTGGGGAATTATATTACCCTCCCTACCCTATCTCCTCCCATTTTCCTTTTTCTAACATAAAATCTGTCTTAAAAATTTTCTCCTTACATCAGCAGTAGTAAAGCCATGGTGTGCACTGCAATAATAATATGAAATCCAAATGATCCAATCATCACCTGCAACAACCAATAATGGAATTAGTCTCCCAATCACTAAACCATCAATCTCACTCTGCCACTACTACAACATTATCCAAATTAAGCACTATACATTAATTCATTCCTTACATTATGGAACACATTAATGTGCTTACTTGATGATACTAATTAATATCATTAATGTGCTTATTTGAGTGAATTATGTAACAGTTCCCAATATCATCTTTTTGAGAATGCCTACCTACTAATTGATATTGCCAACACTAACACATAAGATAGTGGTAAGTAACAGGTTTATTCTTGTTCTAAAACAGTGACTAAATAGATCTATGCATGAAATTACTGAAAAAAAAGTAGAGAGAGAGAAGTATGGGGTAACCTGTGGTTGAGTGGAAGAGGTAGGTAAGGGGCGAATGGTTGCAGAATCAACTTCACCAGTGGGAAGAGGAACTGCAGGGTTGCTGTTTATGAATGGCATGCCACCACCTTTGTCGGGGACTAATGGAATTGTCACTGGTGAATTTGCTGATGGTGATGGTGAAGCTGCTTGGTGGGGACGGAAAGGCCATGGATATGCTGGGGAAGATGACACTACTTCTCCACCTGAAGATGGTGATGGAGCTGCCGTTGGAGAATGTTCTTGTTCTGGAGCCATTGTTGGAGCCTGTGATGTTGCTGAATTCACCACCTTTATGGCTAGTTTTTGAGATTCTTCACATGATTTGAGGGAGCCATTGTTGAAGGCGAAGTAGAAGAAACCAGGGCGAGATGGATGCCACTGAAAATTCAAATTCGTAAAGAAAAATATAAAGTTCGACACTTTTCAACTGTTTCTGTTAACCCAGATGAAGAACGATCGGAGTGGCAGAAAAAAGTTTGAATTTTGGAGGCATTTTCATGGCACCCAACATGGGAGTTTTTGAAGGTGCTCACCGTGTAGGAGGAGGTGAGAAGAGTGGCCTGAGTGAAGTTGCAGTTGTTGAAGGCTTCTTGGTTCTTGAAAATGTAGAGATTAAAGTGTTGTATGGGCTTGAAAACTTAAATGCCACAAGAGAATGATGTTAGTTAGCTATGTTCAATGTACTGAATAATGCATATGAAGAAGATTCATCAGCTATTTCCAATAGTACCTAGTTACTTACCAATGGAATCACCAATGTGAACACTGGGATTCTTCCACTGTGAAGTTCCATCCACTACAATTGCGGTTGAGTGAGAAGGCTTGAACAGTGAGGGTAGAAGAAAGAAGAGGAAAATGGGAAAGAAGGACATTGTGATGATGAAGCAAAACTACAGAGAGAAGGCTGAATTGGTAAGCTTTGTTAGCTTTTTGTGTTGTATGTATTTAACTCTGCCCTACCTTTCTCTCTCTCTGGGTAATTATGGATTAGCAAAAGAAAAAAAAAAGTGATTTTGAAAACTGTGTTGGTGTGGGGAAGGAGACTGTTAATATGTCAGAAGTGTTTTGCTTTTGATGAGGAAGAGTTTGAATGGGTTCCAGACATGGCTGTTGGGGATAGTGATCTCATATTATTTATTATTATTGTTAGTATTATTTTACACAGCAAAAGGTAGCATGATTTTGTTTCTCAAAATTGTAGTAACAAGTAGAGGAAAGAAAAATATATATACTTATATTACTATTTCTAGATGGAGTAACATATTCACAAGCAGAATTGAGAGTCTGAAATATGATGATGGTGATTATAATTCTAAAATGATTAGTGGTGTGATTATATGAGCTTGCAGTTGCAGTCAATTTGGTCTTTTCATTTTTCAATTCAAAAACCTTTCTTCTTGGGTGGTGAGAAATCAGAAATGCCTTTCTCCTCTTACCACATTTATTTCAAATAATAAAAGAAAAGGTTTTGCCTCATTCATTGTGGAATGCAATGTTGCTCATACTTTCATGCAGTATGGGAATAAATTTCTAATATGATAAAAGGTTATAAATGAGGTCCTTTTATATTACTTCGTTCTAGGATTAGGCCAAAACAATTTGTTTTGGTTTTAGGTTTTCTATTACTATGAATGGATGATGAATTCAATTCTTATAAGGTAAAAACTCACAGTTATTTTTAATTGATAAATTTAATTAAATTATAAGCTAACAATTTTTAACTATTAACTTCACATAAAAATAAGCACATCTTAATCTCTACTTTTTTGTAATGGTTCTGAATCTCAATGTTATATTTGGTGTCCGTAATACTTTGTTGTCGGTACATGTGATAGTATCATTTTAACAAGTGACCAAATAAAACACTCCAATATCAAATGCTACAACTTTCAATGAAATCGCAATGTACAGTCTCAATCTCAGCTCAAATCTATAGAAAGGATACTTACATCTTCATTCATTCGGCTGGATTTGAAGTTTGGACAATTATGTTTGGTAAATTAAAATTAAATAATTTTTAATAAATACAAGTTATAAAAATTGTGAGTAAGATGTCAATGTCTTTTAAAAATACAAACATTTTTCTGGTAAACACCAAACCTACCCTCCGTCAAACCCTTGCAATGCTCTAAACGTTTATTTATAGACATTTGATGAGATGAATTTTTAACCGTTGATTATGGTTGACGAGCGTTACCGTTACAGTTACCGTTATAAAATGGAGTTCAGCGAGACAGAGGTCCTTGTCTTTGCTTAAGGTAGCAGCTTTCGGCTCACTTGTTAGGCTCATCGATGTGGTCCAACTAAAAGAGATAAACGAAGCTACAAGGTCAAAAAACGACAAGGACGAAGCATTTGCAATTTCCTGCTCTTGTCCTTTCTCTCTTTTATATTTTTAAATTTTAATCCTCCAAACACACTCACTTTATATATATAAAAAAAAATACATATTAAGCTTGCCAGAAGGAATGGGGGCAAAGTAAATTGACAAAACAATAAAATAGTTAAGAAGCATGAAATTAAATATCCGCAACTGAGATATGTTGTAAATTGTATTTTTGACAGAATAAAGCATCAAGAGAGCACTAAAAAGATTCTAGCACTTAAGAAATGAAAATTTGCTGACTCTAATAGATTCTGAATTGCTTGACAAATTTATTCAACTAAGTTAGGAAATATAATACTCATGACTAGACTGTTTTTCACACATTTAAGTTTTAAGAGATATAAAGATCATGTGAAACTACAAAGAAAGTTCCTATTGTTTCTAGAAACGTATTCTCATTGGATTTATCTAGTAAAATAAACTGAAATGGGATATAAAACTGACATGAAATAAACCTGATCGCCATTGAATGGTTAAAGAAAAACTGACACTAAAACGCACTGACAGATCATACAAACAATTTCTATATGCATTCTTTAGAGTCCAAATATATCTGTCTAATCCATAACTACATTATATACGTCTAAAAATCACCTCTGCTCTACCAGTAATACAACACATTTCACTAGAGGAAAGATCAGGGTGCCTACTTCGAATCTAAACTAAATAACCAACCTCCACTTCTGCTTTTATCTACTAGGAAAAGCAAAAGCTGCTTCTTATGTAACAAGGAATTTCCCTTCATCACTCAGGTAGCAATTACCATTCTCTTTTCACATAATTTAACCCATTCACCACTGCCCTCTAGATTAATAATTAGACTGGGACCTTTGATTTCAGAAACAACAATGATTACAGTGCTAGTGTGCTCATATCCATATTTCCCTCATCACATGATTCACATATGCTGCTGTGAATCTTCAATTTCTATCCTGGACCACTGAGAAACAGGGTCTACCATTGCAAGGAGCGAACACGACGTAGAAATCGTGGTGGCCTTCGCTTCTCCACAACAGGAATTACTTTTTCCATAAGCTGCATGAAAATCAATTGGGTCAGCTGTCACGCAAAAAGCCAAAAACAAAATGCTGACAAAATGCTGACAAGCTTCATTTGACAACAATTTGGATTGGAAGTTATTAAATAACTTCTTTTTTGCAACTCCCTTAAATTCAGTAGTAAAATCAACACCACTTGCCTAACTCTTCATATCCATATACATACATGCAAGGAAAAACCCACTTGATCCACACTAACCCTACTCTTTTCAGTGATGACATGACTGAAATTTCATGAACAAATGCACATTCATGATCGATTACAGAGCATGTTGCAATATCAATGAATTTCAGGAGTTGCTTAGACTGGGCAAGACTTTCAAGAGTTGTAATAGCATTATTTGA
>NC_029793.2:138748719-138771133 GCF_000816755.2 Arachis ipaensis
TTTTTACCAAGGGGTTGAATTCAAGACAAACTAAAATAATGGCAGATCAATACCTGTTTGTACCTTTCCTTTTTCTTCTCGGCCTGCACAAGAATATATTCCTTTTTAAGAGATTGAAGAGAAAACAAAAACATTATAAACTCTAAGGCTGTTTGTGATTCAAAACACTCAACAGTGATCCACACTCAAAACAGCAGAAATAAAAGCATGATACATTAGAAGGACATACTCGGAGACTGAAAATTTTGAGGGAGCAAGATGTATTTTACCAACCGCGATAAAAAGGCATCCTTGCTTGGTAGGGTGCAAACTTAATACCACAATTTGAAGTAGATGTAGATATCCAAACCTAAGAGCATTTCACAACAAATGGCAGAAAAACCAAGTCTACAAACCCTACCAATGAAGTCGTTGAGCACACAGCAACTTAGACACACAAAGATCAAACAAGATCAAACATAACCCAACAAGGAATAACCAAAGTTTTAGGATCCTTTAATACATGGCTAATAGAAGATAGCCAGTGATAGTACAATAGTGCAAGGACCCGTGTGATTGAATGAGGATAAAACTGTATACCCATTTATGATGAGAACACTGAGCCTGTATGGTAAAGGTAAAACAAACACTAGAATCCCACACTAAGTTGTTAACTTGTAATGAAGCCAACTGCTAGGGGTTGATGAAAATGTTTCATGGAACAAGGCCAGGTTAGGCCATGAAACAGATTAATAGCCAACCATGTAAATGGCACCAACAAAAGATTATTATTAAAAAAAAAAAGTAACTTGCATGTCTATGATTCAAAACATTAAAAATAAATAACTAAAATCAGCTCAAAAATGGGATCAACTCAAAGGAAAAACTTGATTTCTGCATCCTCATACAGTGTGAGAGGGACGAGGGAGAAAAAACACCTTTTCCTTCATTAGCTTGTCATTTTCCTCCTCTAGCTTCACCGCCAATGATTCCAGCTCAACTTGATAAGCCTGAAATTCAATCCAACATATAGCACTAAATTTAGATAGAATCCATTATTTGAAAAATTTAAAAAAAAAAAAAAAACATTTTTCAGTATCACACAATTCACAAACATACACATCATTACGTCAACATTGAAAATAAAACATTCAAATGGGCATAAAAGCATATAGACAACATTACTTGCTTTCGTTCTCTAGACCTAGCAGCAGATTCTCTGTTCTTGATCATTCTCCGCTGCCTCTGCTGAGCAGCCTTATCGAGCTGCTGCTCCAAAACGGGGCGCCCCCTCTTCCCTCTCCCTCCTCCCCCTCCTCCGCCAACGCCACCTTCAACCACTTCCACCCCATTCCCGAACCCTATCACCGACCCTTCCATGTTCTCCATCCCTTGAAACGGCGTCGTCGGCAGTGGATCAAACGCGAACATGCCGCCACCGCTGCCCAGCCTATCCGTCAGCGCCATCGGCATCTTCACCTCCTCGTCGATGGGGACAACGTCGGTGACGTCGTCAACGGCGCCAGCCTTGGCAAGGAAGTCCTCGAGCGTCATCATCTCTTCGGTAGCTTCCTCCTTGCACTCGCGCCGTTCTCCGGCGACGATCTCCCGCCACAAGTCGTCGACGGTTTTGGCTGAGGCAGGGGCAGGGGAAGGGGCTTCGAAGAGGGAAATTTGAGCATCGAGGAGGGTGGCATCTTCGGGCATTGGGATGAAGTTGGTGGTTGTGAATTGTTGGGGTTTTGGGGAAGAGGATGGTTGTCGTTGGAGAGGTAGTGGAGGATCGGGGTTTCTAGAATTTGTGGTCGGCATCAGCTTCGACGACGCCATGAATTGGAGATTTTAAGTGATGAAGATGGTGATGATGGTGTTTTTGTGTGTGCTAGGGTTTTGGGAATCGGAGAATTGGGGATTTTGGGGAGTGAGAGTGTGTTGTGATGTGCTGTCCTCTGCAGTGCTGGAGTCGAAGCTTCACGCCTTCTCCAATGTGTTTGTTTGTTGTGTTGTCATTTTTCTTTTTAAAAAAAAAAATTATTGACTATAATAAAATATAAAAAAATATTACTTTGATTTTATGAACGAATTAGAATTTACCTAGTTATTATTGATCAGTTAGACTTTTTTAACATGAATATAGAGAAGAAAACTCCAAGCAAAAGGTGACAAATCAACAAAGAGAAAGTTTAGGGGCTAGCAATTTTTCTAGTTTTTAGCCATTAATTAATTATCAATGATATTTTTAATGGTGTGATATTGCATCTAATAGTGTAGAATCATTTAATTTTTTTTATGGTTAAGTGTTGACCAGAATTTAACAAAAATACTGACTCTTAGCACTCCTCATCACCAAATTGGTAAACGACATGAAACTTTGAAAGAGAGCCCTCCATAAGTCCATATTCCATACTCCATACTCCATAGCATATTTTAGAAGCAAGAAACTTTTGTTAATTTTTTTTTTTAAGGCTCACGCATTTTTGTAACGTCATTTCTTTTGGATTGAGATAGCGATAAGGGTATATCAAACAAGTACGCACGTACCATAATATAAGACGCAATATTATGTCATGTAATAATTAATTAGTTGGACACATAAGTTGAGGGTAAAGACTAAAGACATCTATCTGTCATTAACAATTTCATCTCATACCATATTTGGTAAGACTCAAGAGTAACACTTTTTAATTTCTGAATAAATATATAGCGTGACTTACTCTACTATTCTACTCGGTAGTGTGTTTCAGTTGGTAAATGCTCAATTACAGCTATACCTTTAATGCTTAGAGGCTTCATCCATGCCCATAATACGCTGACATGGTTAATTAACCGGTTAACACTAATAATTTGATCATTGATCCACATGATTGTAACAATAAATATGCATTTCATCATGTCATCTCTCAACTATTTACAATTCAAAGTGTTTCTTCTTCTTGATGAAGCTACTTAATACACATACACATATATAAGGAACAATAAAACATGCTTGATTAGATAAACAAACCAGATTATTGATAGTGGCTTTGGATAACTTTTCTGTTCAGTAGTCATTTTCTGTTCAATTTGAAGCACTGAAAATTAAATTCACCAAATGGGCCATGCAACAATCAAGAGGTAATCACCTATTAAGATCTCTAATTTTATCCTTCTTGTTTACATAACTCTTCACTGATTTACAATATCCTATGATCTTTAGTGCCCTATTTCTTTGATTCACTTTAAAATTAGTAACTTTTGTTTTATATATATATATATTTCTGTAGTTGATCTTATGGGACTTTTATTACCAAAGAAAAATCTCAAATTTAAATATTTATATCAGCCTTCCTTAAAAGCCAAGTTAGTTCATATAATTCAATTTCTGTTGTTCTTAGCTTTTGCAGCATAAAGTTTGTTCCTCTGATCAACCAAGATGGAAGCCAGCCAAGGTATACATATGCATGCTCTTATAATTCAATTTCACCACTTTTCATTTGGCTATAGAATTCCATTGAATTATTAGCATTTTCTTTCAAATCCTTGGAGATCTAAGCAACCTGATTGGTTGGTATCAGATAAGATGATGAGTTACTTGTTGTAACATTGAAAATGATAAACAAAATTTTGAAAGGATTAATTATCTAGTTTTATCTTCTTTATAAGAGGCAAATCATGATATTAATTTTGGCAAGTATTTTTTCTTAGTACTGTGTCATTTTGTTAATAAATTAGCTTCTTTCTGAGATCACATTTTATTTTTCTGTTAAGATGCGAAGAAAAGTAGAGGTGATGATCAAATGAACATCAACTTTCATGAGGAGTACTTAAGAGCACTTAGGACAAAATCATATGCTGATTGCTTCAACAAAGCTCAATTACTTGCAACACAATCTTCCATAAATTATAGCCACAAAACCTTCTTAGAATTCCTCCTTGAACCTGATCAAGAAACTATCCCATCCCTTGTTGACTCAGCAACAATTTCAATGACTCTAGAACTCAGAAACCTTATGCTAAGCTACTTTGACATTAGTGCCGAGGCATCACACATTTGCACCAGTCTTCTCAAAAGCATCAACCAAATCCACTATAATCATGAATTCATTCAAAGAGCACTGGACAGTAATAAGAATAATTGCAAATCTTCACAGAAGTTCGAACTAATTGTCTTTGAGCTCAACTCATTCATGTCCTCAAGCAACCCTTTTTCGAACCACAACTTCAAGCTCATAAACGATAAGTACTCGTCCGTGTTGCGCCATTTGAGATCAATGAGAACAAAAATTGGAAGGAAACAGAGGATTTTGAAGTACTTGAAGAGGTTGTTTGGTATTTGTGTGACAGCAACATGTGGCATAGTAGCAATCATGGCCATGGTTATAGCATCACACACTCCTCTAACATCACTATTCATGGGGATAGCAATTCTCAACACCCAATTGAAGCATCTTAAGAAAAAGCTTAGAAGATGTAGTAGAATTTCATCAAAAAGTGATTCCCTTGGTAAAGTTTATGATCAACTTGATATAGCAGCTAAGGGAACTTACATATTGACCAGAGACTTTGATACAATGAGTAGACTTGTGACAAGGATTCATGATGAAATTGAACATAACAGGACAATGGTGCAATTCTGTTTGGATAGGAAAGAGGACAAATTCTCTGTGCAGATTGTGAAGGAGCTTGAGAAAAATGATGTTGGGTTTAGGAAACAAGTGAAGGAACTTGAGGAACATGTCTACTTGTGCCTTGTAACAATAAACAAAGCAAGGGCTTTGGTCATTAAGGAAATGAAAAAATAAAACAAGACTTTCAAATGTTGAATGAAATGTATATGTATACCATACATATATGAACCTTTTAATTGTGTAATTATATGATTATTATAGATTCAAAGTATGGTTTTAAGGGAGGTTTTTCACTTTTTTTTTTGGGTTAGATCTAAAATCTAACAGAATTTATGAGGAGCTCAAGCTAAAGTTTTATTCAGTATAGATATTAGTAGGTCAATCATCATTCTTATTTTATATTGATATGACCAGTAAAGTCGGTTACGAGTTATAAGCTCGGTAACGTGTTCACCATTATAACCGAATATTTGCTATAATCGGCATTCATTCTCACACAATAACGTCGGATAGGCAATAAATTTCCTCTCCAGACGTTACGACTTAAATCTAAACGCTCAACAACAAACGAGTATAAAAGGAAAAGCAGGAACAAAAGAAGGTAAGCAATCTTTCTAAGAAAAAGACTCCATACATATTCTCTTACTGACTTGAGCGTCGGAGTGCCTTTTGCAGGTGCCCGATTCTTCCACTCTTTCTTTATACCGAGGTTTTGGATCGCGTCTTAGGAATCCACCGACCTTATCAGGAGGACGACCTATCTGGAGTGCGACCTATACCTCGGCCTAAGCTGGTAAGAACATTGGCGCCCACCGTGGGGCCGAACAATTTGAAACATCACTTGTGCTAGGCCCCAGATTTTCCACACACCCTCATGGCGGACGTCCCCCCGCCCACTTCATCCGAGCTTCTGAGGATGGTGACCGAGCTTCAACAGGCAAATCAGCGAATGGCGGAAGATAACCAGAGAATGCAAAATCAAATCGCACAGTTAGAACAAGCTCGTTTAGGGCACCATACTAATGATGATGAAAACAACGAACGAACTCATGTTTCTGAGACACCACAAAGCAATAATGAAGAAAATCAACGGAATGAAGAAGCTCAGCCTGAAAATGAGGAAGAACAACCTGACAACTCCGCAGGACCATTCACGGCGGATATAATGAACTTTCAACTCCCCAGACAATTCACCCTCCCAACAACTTTAACCCCATATGACGGACTGGGTGATCCAAAACAGCATGTTAAAAAGTTCCGATCTATTATGATTGTTAACGGTGCATCTGATCCAATTCTTTGTCGATGTTTTCCATCTTTTCTAGACGGTCCTGCACTTGACTGGTTTTGCTCTTTGCCTGCAGATTCAATATCCCGCTTTCAGGAGTTAGCTCGTCAATTTGAAGACCATTTTGCAGCATCTGCAATATACCTCCATGATTCTGACTATTTGACAACTATTAAGCAGGGACCACAAGAGAGCCTGAAGGATTATATAACTCGTTTCACGAAGGTGGCTATGAAAATCCCTAATCTCCACCCCGAGGTCCATCTTCATGCAATTAAGAGTGGCCTGCGACCAGGTAAATTTCAGGAGACCATTGCCGTTGCAAAACCAAAAACCTTGGCCGAATTCCGCGAGAAGGCCAAAGGACAGATCGATATCGAAGAACTTCGCCAAGCAAGAAAGGCAGAAAAATCAGCAGTCAAGGATGATGAAAAGCCACGCGATAACAAGAAGAGCTTCAAACCGGTCCCGCGATATGAATCTTATACCCAGTTTAACACCAAACGGGATGATATAATCAAGGAAATACTAAATTCTAAGCTAATCAAACCCCCTCGAAAGGCAGGCGCTTATCCAGATAACTGCTCTTTCAATTCAGTGATTTGGGAAAATTCACAAGCTGCTCTCCTATGCCTTTTTTCTTGACTACGCCCAATACTGGCAAGTCGGAAGCCTAACACCTGAAATTTCAAAAGACAATGTCTGTTAAAAAGGAAAAAGAAGCAAGACACAAAATATCAAAACAGAAAAGATACTTGATGCAAACCTGCAGGAGCTGATCTATTCCTATATCTCCAACCTCTTCTACCCGGCTTATGTCTGACACAGTTTGAACAATTTCGTCAGCTACAACACTAAAAGGGAATTTTTTACTCCACACTGAACCAGACTCTCCTTCTTCTTCGAATACATGGAGCTTCTCTTGCATTTTAGTAAAATTTGATAAATCCTCAAGCTGAAGGCTATTGTCTTTAACCAACACATATGATTCCTACATAATAAAATCTGTTACTATAATATATGCCTTTGACTAACTTCCATAATTGGAGGTTGCAATTTCAGACACCTAGCGAAGCTGTCTCCCGTTGTACCTTACCCCACAGAACATGTTTCATTTCCATAGTTTTTATTAACATTAAAAAAATTTTAAAACAACAAATTTAGTGTTAAAGTTACACATTACCTAAATTTATTTATTTGGAAAAAATCTATATGACTTTTCCCTTATGTCCGAACTAGAAGATACATTTCTTGGTACAACTGTGACAAAAATAAAAAATAAATCGGTGTAGATATCCACACTACACATATAAAATATTTTAAAGCGGTACCTATATCCAATGAACTGAGTATTTCTGGCGAAAAAATGAACCGAGTATTATTTAGAAGAATAATGTCTTTTTCCAAATTATTAAACTATTCTTCCATCTTAATCTATGACAATAATAAAAAAATTTTGTAATCTACAAATTAAATTTAACAGAATACATAAATTTAATTATAATTTTAATTTTTATTATCTTATCTTATCTTATCTTTACTTTTATCTTTCGTAAGTAGTATTCTATATATGTTTAATTTTACTTTTATAATTCAATTTAATCAATCAACAATCAATAAAATTTCATCTATTCTTTTCCTATTCCTTCACAATTTTATCAAAATATACATTAGAAAACAAGTCCACGTCCTACAAAAATGTCAACTACATAAACAATGGACGTGACAACCACTTCTAGTTTTATTTTGCAACATTTTTTATATATATTTAGTTTTACCATCATAATTCAATTCAATTCAATTCAATTGATCCACAATCAATAAAACTCCCTCTTTTCTTTTCCTATTCTTTCTTTAAGCACAGAAGAATCGTGAAGGAAACAAAGATGGCGGGCGGTGGCGGAAAGGCGTCGTTCAAGGTGACACTCGCCTCTGATCCCAAGCTTCCCTTCAAAGTGTTTAGCGTTCCAGAGGCTGCGCCTTTCACTGCCGTTCTCAAATTCGCTGCCGAAGAATTCAAAGTCCCTCCTCAGACCAGCGTTATCATCACCAACGATGGTGTTGGCATAAACCCCCAGCAGAGTGCAGGAAATGTCTTTCTTAAGCATGGATCAGAACTGTGCCTGATTCCCCGTGATAGAGTTGGTGCTTCTTGCATGTTACGGGGTGTGTGGGCGGATATCAAACCATTTTATTTATATATACCTGCACTATTGTAGTCTGATAGTTAAAAATATTAAGTACCAGTGTTACTGATCTCATAGATTGGGATCAAAGGGTATCTTTAATTATTTGAATAATGAAATAAGTTAAATCAAATAAATAACATAAATTGAATAAATTTAATTCGATTTATATAAACATATTTAAAATAGAACATGTAACTAATTTTAATTTAGAAAATTTGTATAATTTTAAACTCTATTTATTTTATCAAGGTAAATTAACCATCTCTGATTCTTAAAAAAGTATTTTGTCTATGTTGTCAAAGAAGTAGCATCATGATTGTTATGACTCATGGTCAAAACCAAAGGTGATTATTGGCTTATTGGCTTATTGCAGAGTATTTCCGTTTATTCTTCACCCCTTCAGTGCACACTTCCACCGCTATTGTTTCTGGGTCTTTCTCTGATTTTGGTTCTGTTGTTGACCAACTTCGACGTGCTTGTAAATCGGTTGAGGTTAGAGTTGTAAAAAAAAGTTTCCAGCTTTGAGCTTACCAAACGTTCTTTCTTCGTGCTTCAGTGACCGGTCGGTATGCTTAGCTTTGGATTCATCCAAGTTTTGTTTTTTGGTCACTGAAGGGCAACTTGGTCATATCAGAAAAACTTGAAAGTAATTGCAGCTGTTCTCAGACTCAGATATACAAGGAAGTGTTGTTGATTTGAAGTCCTTTTTAGCTTGCAGGCTTGGGTGGAGGGGTTTGGTTTTTCTGATTGGGATTTTCAAGTTTTGGACTTTTGGTTTGCTGAGTATGTTTATTGTTAGCAAAATTGTTGCAAGTAATGATTGCTTTGAATTGGGAACATGGGCAGTAATGGGATTGAATATTTGTCCAATGAGGTATTAGAAGGTGGTTTTGATAGCCACCAACAAGAGAAAGATATCAGGGAAATGGATAATGAAGAGATGATGACAAGGGATAGAAAGTCTATAAATGGAAAGCTTGGTTTATCTTCTTCATCAGAAGTTGGTTCTTCACCAAGGAGAGGTTTGTACTCATTTGCTTCTATCATTTGATCTGTTAAGTAGCCATTGAGATCAATAATGAAGGTGTTTTTAGGAGAGGGGAAAGAAATATTCTAAAGTGACAAAATTGGTAAACTGATAAAGTGAAATGTTAGTTATCCTTGAACTTGTAATTTTCATCAAGTTTGGTGATTAGACCTCACTTTTTCACTTTATCGACGTTTACTTTACCAACCTTCTCACTTTAGAAGAGCTTGATCCTTTTGGTAGTGTGAAGTTACTCATTGGGTTCTGTTGTTTTCAGATAACTATTTTATTGATTAAACTTTAGCAATGTACAATTAAGAGAATGAAAAAAAAGAGAAATGGCAGAATTTATGCAGACAAAAGGCCATAAGAGTTAATATCTTCCGGTTGTTGTATTTTGTTTGGGATATAACTTAAAAATTGCTGTTGGTATTGTACCCATTGGACTATGGTTTCTAACTTGCTTCCTTCTGGAAGAGTTATTTTGTGTTTGCTAAATTTTGCTTATGTTCATGAAGGCTTAGAACATTGCACCACAGCACCTGTTGAGACTCGGAGAAACCCACTTATAGCTGACCATGAGGTTATGCTTTCTAGATCAATGACGGAGAAGACCCCAAAGCATGATCTACTATTGGACAGATTGTCCGAGGATGAGAAGGTAGATGGGGGTGTTGTTTTATCTGCATGATTTTACATTTCAAACTTGTACTTCTGCTCTTTTTGGAATGTTTTTAATTCTAATCATCATAAGTTATTCTCAAAATTTTCAGTTTCTAATCATTATTTTCAAAAACATGTAAAATCTCATAGTTCTATTGTGAATATAATATATGCTGAATATATTCATTGTGTTTCAATTATGAGCTTATTTACTTCTAGAAAACAATAATGCCTTCTGGTTCCCAACATGTGTTTTGGTTATTACTTACGGTTATGCCTTTGAAATTTTGTTATTGACTTTAAGCTCTGTGTTTTTCATTTATGCATTGGATTTTCCCTGTGATAAGCAAGTTCACAACATTTTATGATTTTGATTCACAGCAACAACTAATTGCTGACCTTGTGAGGATACAAAATGATGGGACTGTTGAAGTTGATCTAGAAAGAAGTGCATCTGTTGCTTCAGAATTGCTAGAATTCCAGTCATTTGACGAGTCAACAGCGAGTGAAAATCTTATTCGTGAAGCAAAAACATCAATTCCACGGTTACAAATTGTCATACTTGTGGTTGGAACTAGGGGTGACATACAACCTTTTCTTGCCATTGCAAAGAGACTTCAGGCATGTTCAAATACATATATTCGGTTCATTTTGTTGCTAATGAGAATCACCTTATATTATAATTGATCTGATTGCATCATTTGGAAAGATGCAAAGTCTTTGTTTAATAGTTTTTTTTTTTTTTGGTTTCTTTTCTTTCTTCAGAGATGAACTAATATTTACTTGCAGGAGTATGGTCATCGTGTTAGGGTGGCAACTCATTCTAATTTCAGCACATTTGTAAAGTCAGCTGGTGCAGATTTCTATCCGTTGGGTGGCGATCCACGTGTATTGGCAGGATGTAAGAGTTCCTTGCTTAAAACTTCCATTTTCAAGCAGTATAGTTTATATACCACTCAATGAATTGTGAAAGTTTATGAGAGTTGAGAATTAGTCTTAACAATGTGAAATAATATCCAAACATTTCTTGCCAGCCTCAAACTGCATATGGACCTAAAGTTGTCTATAAGAAGTATCTGATACGGATATTGTCGCATGATAATAACTACCAAGAAAATATCAGTTCTTGGAACAATTGCAAATGCAATCCAAGTGTCTTAGTTAAATAACCCGTTTGTCTTTTTAAAGTGATATATTACCATGTGTTCTACTTTCATTTGATTCTTTGTTCATCTGCTGCTGATATACTGAAAGAGTTATTTGAATGATAGATATGGTGAGGAATAAAGGTTTAATCCCATCCGGGCCTGCAGAAATATCTATCCAAAGAAAGCAGCTGAAGGACATTATTGATTCCCTTCTTCCAGCATGCACGGCGCCTGATTTGGAAACTGGTGTTCCATTCAGAGCCCAGACTATTATTGCCAATCCTCCAGCTTATGGTGAGTAGTTAGTAGATCAAATATAAAGTGTTAGTAATGTTCTTAGAAAGGGAATAGGAAAACTGGGATCACGAAAGTAACTTGCAAATTTGACGTTTGAAATTCAGAGGCTTTTACATTAAAAAGCATGTAGAACATAGGAGTTTGTTTTTCCAATTTGTTTCCCAAATTCATAAGATCTGTCATTGATTGCTCTTTGTTTCAAAAGAAAAGTTTTCCTTTCATTCTTGCAGAGCATGTTTATTGTTTGCAAATTTGTGTGAAACTGGCACATGACTTTTTAAGAATGAAATAGATCAAACTCTATCATCTGCTCTGGCTTGCAGGACACACTCATGTTGCTGAAGCCCTTGGGGTACCTCTTCACATCTTCTTCACAATGCCATGGACGTGAGTTTAAATTGCCATAACAATTTTATATAGGTAAGATAAGGTTTCATAACAAGTTAGGCATGACTTCATAATTTGATATTTAATATGCAGGCCAACATATGCATTTCCTCACCCTTTGGCACGAGTTCCTCAAAGTGCTGGTTACTGGGTAAGTCTTTTGCTGAAACAATATTTTGTTATTTGATTTTGGTGCTTTTGTGGTTTCCAATAGATCTTTTGTTCCAATATTTCCTTCTGGCTCCAGCTATCTTATATAGTTGTGGATCTACTAATATGGTGGGGAATAAGAGGAATCATCAATGACTTCAGGAAAAACAAATTGAAGCTTGCTCCTATTGCATACTTCAGTATGTACCGTGGATCGATATCTCATTTACCAACTGGCTACATGTGGAGTCCCCATGTTGTTCCGAAGCCAAGTGGTATGGACAAGGATGTAATTGATAGTTGCATTATATGATTAAGTCCTAAACAGAAATTGCTAATCATGTTTAACATATTTGCAGACTGGGGACCCTTAGTTGATGTTGTTGGTTATTGTTTCTTAAACCTTGGATCAAAGTATATACCACAGGAAGATTTTGTACAATGGATTCGGAAAGGGTCACCTCCAATATATTTTGGATTTGGGAGCATGGTATGGCATTGTAACTCGAACTCAAATCTGATTAGTAGTAACTTTTGTCCCACAACTTCAATTTTTCTGTTTGGATGTTCAAGAAAATGAAGCATGATGAGATTCACCAAACTGGATTCATAGAACTTTTGCCTCTAAATTCTAGTGGCCTACCATTTTATGATGCACGAGAATGCAGCATTGCTCTTTTCTTCTTCATTTTCTTTTCTACTTGTTAATCTGAATGGCTATTCTAATGTTCATCAGATAGTCTGATCGATCACTCTGGTGTAGAACAAGAAAGGGTACTCAGAATTCTCCATATTCATATTAGGCTGAATTCTGAAGTTCCTGAGGTAATCTACCTTATAGGAACTCAAATAAATAATCATAGCCGTGGAAGCAGCCACTGATGTAATTATCAGGTTAGGCTGCGTACATTACACCCTTTGGGTGCGACCCTTTCCCGGACCATGCGTTACGCAAGATGCTTGTGCACCGGGCTACCCCTATTATAAAAAATAACAGTTTCTTGTCATAGCATTAGCAGTTTCTAACTAAAGTAGTATTATTTTTTGAATTGCCTAAACAAAATTGTTGTGCATACTTTGCCAGCCACTAGAAGACCCTAAAAGAACAACAGATGTTATATTGGATGCACTACAGGAAACCGGACAACGGGGAATTATCGATCGGGGTTGGGGCAATCTTGGGAATCGTAAGTATTCTATTCTAATTTCTGTTGAAGTTAGAAGGTGTTATTTCTCAGAAAATGTTACATTTTGTTCAGTGTGTTTTAAGATAAATTACAATAGTTGCACTATGTTTTTCATTATGCAGTGGAAGAAGTTCCTGACAATGTTTTCCTACTGGAGGAATGCCCTCATGATTGGTTGTTTCCTCAATGTTCTGCGGTGGTGAGTTTCAACATAAGTTATTGTTATAGGAAAGTGAGAAAATAACTTGGAAAAAGGTTAAACAACCCCAAAAATTACAGGTGCATCATGGTGGAGCTGGAACTACTGCTACAGGTTTAAAAGCTGGGGTAACACTCAATAATCAATACTCAATAATGTCTTCTCTAATATATTTTCTTTTGAAATTTGAATGCCTTTGGATATAAATGAAATTATTCTGGCGCAACAAAGCAGTTCTTTTGTTTTATTTTATGAGAAATTCCATGTGGCGAACATCTTTCCCTTGATTTAGGTGCGGCCTTTCTCCAGATCCTATGTTACTGCACGATGCTTGTTAACTGGGCAGTCTGGGCTGTTCTTTCTTTTACCTTACATTTGAACCGATACTAACTAACTTTCCACTTTTTTACACTAAAGTATTGGCCTTGTAGCATTACCTGGGAGTTGGCTAGTGTTGACTCAAATACAAGATAAAATACAAAGTAAAAATGTTGGTGACCTAACATTTCTCTACATTTAACTGGCAGTGTCCGACGACCATTGTTCCGTTCTTCGGAGATCAGTTCTTTTGGGGAGATAGAATATGCCAGAAAGAGTTAGGACCGGCCCCGATTCCGATATCCGAGCTCAGTGCCGAGAACTTATCAAATGCTATAAAATTCATGCTCCAGCCAGAGGTAAATTTCCAAGTCATGAGGCACATTTGAAGTTACAAAGATTTTCAAGTCCATGACGTATATACTTGTATAATTCAGGTGAAATCTAGAGCAATGGAAATCGCTAAGTTGATTGAGAATGAAGATGGTGTAGCCGCTGCAGTTGATGCATTCCATCGCCATCTACCTGATGAGTTGCCGCTGCCAACTCCTCCTCCGGTAGCAGAGGATGAGCATCCTAGTTCTTTGCAGTGGTTTCTCGGCCAACTCGGAAAATGGTGCTGTGCACCTTGTGGTGGTGTGTAGCCCCTTTTTTTGCATTTTGCCATTTTCATTATTTCATTCATTATAGAATTAAATCTTGTAGGATAACTCCCAATTTTTGTTGCCTTTGGTACTTCATTCATCTTATGCGAGAGAAATAGTATGACTAAAAGTAATAGTATGAACTATGAAGTGAGCTTGCTCTTGGAATTCTTATATGATGAATTAATAAAATCAGCAGAGAATTTTTTTCCAAAAGAAAGTCTAATCTCTTTGACACGTTAAATTTCATCAATTTGGGAATTTGCTCGAGTCTTGATATGCTTCACGACTGGGTCACCAACTCGCAATCCTATAGTACAAATTTTCACGAGTAAATAGTCAAATTAGTTCATAAAAAATTATTTATTTTTTAAATTAGTTGTTAAAAGATTTTTTAATCAAATTTATCTTTCAAATATTTTAAATTAGTCATTTTAGTTATTTTGTTAATTCCGTGCTAACGACATCAAAATGACACCTTAAGTCAATTAAGTGACATTACAACAACACCTAATATTTCTAATTAGCAGTGATAAGTTTATGAAATTACATCAAATTAATTTTAAATTGAGGGATTCTAATTGACGTGTACCCCTAAAAGCTCGGCAACTATCCATTCACCATAACCAACCAAATATCTCGGAACTCTTGGCAAATCCCAAACGGAACTTGATCACAATTACGCACAAGCCAAATATCATCTTCAGCTCGTTACTCACAACGGCACTCACCATGAATATCAGAACAAACACAAGAGGAATAACCCTCCACTCGTCTATAAAAACAAGTCAAGCAATTCATATAGACAGGTCACAGAACTCACTATGATTTATTATCCTCATTTTCTCATATGCTTACTTGTGCGTCGGAGTGCTTTTTGCAGGTGCTCCCATCGCCGTGTTTCACTGTGCCGAGGTTCACTAACGGCGCTGCCTCTCTGGACGACGTATACCTCTATCCAGAAGTTAAGTAGCCATCACCGACATCATAAACCTCGACTCACCCAGGACGGAACATTTGGCGCCCACCGTGGGGCCCAAGAGTCAATCTAACCCCACTATTTTTTCTCTATTGCACTTTGTGTTTCTCTTTTGCGCAGGGTTTTTCAACCTTCTGACATGGCCGATAACAGAATTCACCAACTTACTCAGGCCGAACTTATGGCCCAGATGACCGAGCTACAAGCAGAAGTTCGAAGACTTGCTGAACTGTCAACCCAAAACAGTGCTAGTAAACGTGAGGAGGGTAGTTCCAAAGGCCCTGTCCAAGGCAACACAGACCTATTAAGTGTCAACCCGCTGAAGGAGAAGCTGACCTTAGACAACCCGTTCTCCGAGGAAATCACAAACTACCATATGCCAAAAGATTTTACACTACCTTCCTCACTCGAGCCATATAAGGGGATTGGTGAACCCCGGGCTCATATTAAGAAATTTCAGTCCATGATATTTTTTAACAGCCCTAACAATGAGCCTGTGCTTTGCAGAGCTTTTCCCACTTACCTTGACGGCGCTGCATTATTTTAGTTTTCAAAATTACCTGCAGGATCAATCTCTTCATTCAAAGAGCTGGCGAAGTCCTTTATCGACTACTTCGCGGCAGCGCGGATTTACGTGCACGGATCAGACTACCTCGGCACCATCCGCCAAGGTCCACAAGAAAGCTTGAAAGACTGCATGACCAGATTTGCAGAAGCAACCATGGAGATACCAGATCTGGGCTAGCCTTTGACCTGGAAAGTTCAGGGAAACAATCGCGGTCACTAAGCCGAAGACATTAGAGGAATTCCGGGAAAGGGCGGCCGGACAGATGGAAATCGAGGAGCTCCGTGAAGCCGAAAGAACGAAAAAAAAAACAACCTAGGAGGGAGGAAGACAGAACCACAAGATTGGCGAATAACAAAGACTCCATGAAGCCATTCAAGCTTCCCAAAATTTGACAATTACACTATATTCAACACCAAGAGAGAAAAGATAATTAAAGAGATACTCAACGCTAAAATCATAAAACCTCCAACAAGAGCAGGGAGCTACCAGGATACACAATTTGTGGACAAAAGCAAACACTGTGTCTTTCATCAAAAGTACGGACATACAACTGACGAGTGCGTCATAACAAAAGACCTGTTAGAGAAATTAGCTCGGCAGGGCCTCCTGGATAAATACATCGAAGGAAGAAAACATAAAGAAAACGACAGGAACCGAGAAGAACGCCAACAAACTTCGGGAAACAAGGAAGACAATAAATGGCCAAACAACACTCCACCAAAAGGAATCATAAATTGCATATCCGGAGGATTCGCCGGGGGAGGCGAAACAACCTCGGCGCGAAAATAGTTACCACGCAATGCTGGCAATCGAAGGAACAGCACCACAAAGCAACAAAGATGCACCCGTTCTCAAAATCACTTTCAGTCTGGCAGATATATGCTCGGCTGCTCCAAACTTAGACGATCCGGTGGTAATCTCTATCCAAACAGGCGAGCTATTGGTAAGGAAAGTCCTTTTGGACCCAGGTAGTAGTGCAGATGTCCTTTTTTACTCTACTTTTCTAAAAATGAAATTATCTGAAAAACTCATGCAACTCTCATCTGGAGAACTAGTAGGATTCTCTGGAGAAAGGGTCTCGATCAAGGGTTACATATGGCTAAAGACGATGATAGGAGAGGACTCATTATCACAAACATTGATATACAATATCAGATAGTTGATTGCCCCAGTCCTTACAATATTATTCTCGGAAGACCTGCTCTGAACATGTTCAGGGCAGTAGTATCCACTTTTCATCTATGTGTTAAATTTCAGGCATAGGACAGCAAGATAGTTACACTCCATTCAGACCGCCAACAAGCTCGGCAATGCTACAATGCAAGTCTAAAGAGGTCGGCTGCAGGATAGGAATTTTAACAAGAGGTCAAAGCAATTCACAGCACAAACGAGGTACTGTCCCTAGCAGAGCTTGACCCCAGAGGGGACACTCAAGAAAGACCTCAACCTGCAGACGAGCTCCAGAAAGTTCCACTGACGTCAAAACCAGAGTAGGTCACATACATCGGCCAAGCTCTCCAAGGACAAGAAAGATCGGAACTCATAAAAGTGTTACAAGCCAACACCGACTTGTTCGCCTGGACCCTGGCAGACATGCCCGGTATAGACCCTAACGTCATTTGCCACAAGCTCGCCACTGACAGGACGATCCGACCTATAGCTCAAAAGAAGAGGAATCTCGGAGCAGAAAAGTCAAAGGCAGCTCTAGAAGAAACCAGAAAACTCCTCAGTGTCAACTTCATCAAAGAGATTCGCTTCACCACATGGCTGTCAAATGTGGTAATGGTAAGGAAAAATTCAGGTAAATGGTGCATGTGCGTCGACTTTACAGATATGAACAAAGTATGTCCTAAAGATGCCTATCCCTTACCATGCATTGATAAGCTTGTAGATAGTGCATCAGGTTTCAAGAGCTTAAGCTTCATGGATGCATATTCTGACTACAACCAGATCCTCATGCAATCAGAAGACCAAAGCAAAACAGCATTTATAACTGAACATGGAAATTTTTGTTATAGAGTAATGCCATTGGTCTAAAGAATGCAGGTGCAACGTACCAACGACTAATGGACAAAGTATTCCGTCATCAGATAGGTCGGAATATGGAAATCTACGTGGACGATATGGTCGCCAAGACCACCCAAGGAAGATCACACTGTGAAGACCTCAGGGAGATATTCGAACAGATCCGAGCATACAAAATGAGACTCAACCCGGAGAAATGCGCCTTCGGGGTACAAGGAGGCAAGTTCCTCGGATTCATGCTGATCTCACGAGAAATCAGAGCAAACCCTGAAAAATGTGACGCAATACTTAACATGGCGAGTCCTAAAACAATGAAAGAGGTCCAACAATTAGCAGGAAGAGTAGCTGCTCTGTCACGGTTCTTGCCGGCAGTATAAAGCCGATCATACCACTTCTTCCAGACGATATCAAAGAATAAAAAATTCGAGTGGACAGGAGAGTGCGAGACAGCATTCATTGAGCTCAAAGCCATCTTATCATCACCACCGGTGTTACAAAGACCAGAAGTCGGTAAATCTTTATACTTGTATTTATCCGCTAAAAGCTCAGCAACTATCCATTCACCATAACCAACCAAATATCTCGGAACTCTTGGCAAACCCCACACGGAACTTGATCACAATTACGCACAAGCCAAATATCATCTTTAGCCCGTTACTCACAACGGCACTCACCACGAATATCGGAACAAACACAAGAGGGATAACCCCCCACTCGTCTATAAAAACAAGTCAAGCAACTCATATAGACAGGTCACAGACCTCACTCTGATTTATTATCCTCATTTTCTCATATTCTTACTTGAGTGTCGAAGTGCTTTTTGCAGGTGCTCCCGCCGCCGTGTTTCACTGTGCCGAGGTTCACTTACGGCGCTGCCTCTCTGGACGACGTATACCTCTATCCAGAAGTTAAGCAGCTATCACCGACATCATAAACCTCGGCTCACCAAGGACGGAATACTAATGTTTTAAGTTCTCATCTCAATTAGGTTTTGATTTGATCTAGTTTCATAAATTTATCATGCTAATAGTCAATTAAGACTTTTATGTGCTACATTAAAAATTTTGGCGTCGTTAATAAAGAAAATAATAGAAAAACTAACGTGATTAACTTAAAATCTTTGAAAGATGAATTTAATTAAAAAATCTTTTGAAAACTATTTTAAAAAATGAGTAATCTTTTTAGAATAAATTTGAGGACTTACTCAAATTTTTATTGAGCTAAGATTCTCCCGTGGCTAATTTTCTTATCCAAAAGGGTGTTAATNTTTTTTTAAAAAAAAGGGTTTTAAAAAATTTTTTTTTTTTTTTTTTTTTTTTTTTATGAAATAAAAAATCTAAATGAATTCGTCATAAGTCAGTCCAGCATGCTTAGGGAGGACTCAAATCCATGTCTTTCGCAGCTACCAATTTCTTGGTGCTTCAATGGATTCCATTACAACCAAGTGTATCACAACTTTAATACATGAAGAATGACATAACACAACTCTGAAGTAACTCGTAACAGCTCTATGTAAAAAAGTCAACAACATCATTAATAATTCTTTTTTTTTTTAAAGAAAAAACAAAAGCCATGTTTTGATATATGGGCTTAAAAAACCTTGTAAAATATCCCAGAGCAGAATTTGTCTGGAAATTCGTTAACTCATCTCGTAAGTATCTGTCTTTTCCACCTGTAACTGTAATTACCTTTCACTCCTTCACACTCCTTGATTTATCGGATTCTCTGTGTCTTCAGCTCATCCATCATGAGGTGGCCGGCGCCGCCGCGGCCTACCACCAAAAACGCCGGCTTAGGCGTCGCAGCCATTTCCTACATAGCCATCGACTACCTCCGCCATGTCTCCCCGGCGTGGCACTCACGCCTTATGCCCGTGCTCTGGATCTTTCTCGCCCTCGCCGCCCTCGCTCGCGTCCCCTACTACCGCCATTGGTCCGAGGAGTTTCGCTCGTTGATTCCGTTCGTCGCGTCAATAGTGTTCATGCTTGCCGCTTTACTCTACGAGGCAATTTCGGTTCGCTCCGTCACCGCCGTCCTCGGCCTCCAGTGGCACCGGTATCGAACTGTTACAGTTAACTACATTTATTTTCCCTCGCTTTCCGTGAATGGATCTGTTGTTTCTTTAATCGATCTCGTTGTAATTGTTGATTCTTTAATGCGAATCTAGCGTTGTTGAATGAAGTCAACGAACTAGATTTCCTTAATGTTCATGGAGAAGGAGAACTACTGAAGATTGGATAACCTATTATTGGTTTGTGATTTTGAAACTAAAATGGTCAATGCTAGTGATCTTGACTAGTCCGAGATTCTTCAGTGAAGAGAATTTTAGCTTGCTACTGTATGATTTTGTTATAATTTGCACGAACAATTTCTTTAACCTGCTGGTGTATTTCTATTAGAAAGATCAAAACTTATGTACTTATTTTGTTTTGACAGCAATCAACCTCCTCTTCCAGATTCTGGTCAATGGATTCTCCTGGCATTGAATGAGAAACTCCCTAGTGCAATTGTTGCGTTACTAAGAGCTCCTATTATTGGATTGCACCATTACTTGATGTTGTTTATAATGTTGGCTTTCTCTGTTCTATGTGACTCTGTAAAGGCCCCAGGCTTTGGACTAGGTGCTAGATACATGTTTACCATGGCAATTGGCCGTCTTCTTCGTGCCATCAGTTTTGCATCTACAATTTTCCCATCACCGCGTCCCTGGTGTGCTGATGGTCGGTTCAGAGTTCCAGCTCATCCCCATCCCTGGCTTCAGAAATATTATATTCCCTATCAGTCAGATCATATCGCTATCCGCCAGGTGATAAGGCTAGATGAAGCTTATGGTATGTGTGTAGTGTGTACTATAACTGAGTTCTAATCATTGCTTATATTGTGGCCTGTAAATATTAACAAACTTATAGGTCTCTTAAATCTTAGTGCTCATTAGTATATCCTCTTCAATTTTATCTTCCTTCATAATTTTTTTCTGCCCAAAAGGAGTATCTTAGAATTGAAACTGAAACATACTAGGTTCTGGACATTGTCATCGATTGCAGCCACTTCAGGATGGTCTGTTGTGGTTTTATTTGATATGTATTGAGTTCCTGACCTTCACTGGAATTGTAGGAATTTTAGTTTCTATTATTTTGTTTTCGGTCCTTATATATGGTATTGGAAGCTTTTAATAAGTTGGATCTAAAGCTTTCACATTTATCATGTATCTCTTCCCCTACATCTGTATGAACTAGTCCACCTTCGCAGATATTTTTGCTTGAGCAAGAAGGTTATGCTAAAGTGCTAATCAACATTCTTTCCTTTCATAGTTGACATTGGAAAACCAGTTGATGAATACCGGCCAAATTGGGGTGCAATGAGCTTCCTGATTGATTTCCTACGACCCACTGCCTCTGAAGGACCAACATGGTACAGTCTTTTAAAGAAAGCTGAAGGTGGCTGCAATGACCTCATATACAGTGGCCACATGCTTGTAGCCGTACTGACAGCCATGGCTTGGACTGTAAGTTCTGAAGTTCCTTGCAAGATTGCATTGTCTTATCATTTGTGTGTGTCTGTGTGTGTGTGTGTGTTTTTTTTTTTTTAATTTTGAATCACGAGCTTAATTCTTGACTTTTCTATTTTAAAAAATGGTTGCAGGAAGCATATGGAGGGTACAGTTCAGCTCTTGTATGGCTTCTTGTAGCGCATAGTGCCCAAAGAGAAGTACGAGAACGGCATCATTACAGTGTGGACTGTGTTGTAGCCATCTATGTAGGGATCCTCCTGTGGAAGATGACAGGTTTTCTCTGGTCAAATACAGTTACATACAGCGACAGGAGGCTGGCCAAGCTTAAGAAGATTGAAGGTAGACTAATCCAAGCTTCAAAGGACTCAAACATGGATAAAGTGAGGGAGCTTCTCAAACAGCTCGAGTCGAGCGATGAAGAGAGCACTTTTAGCAAGGGTAGGGCAAATAAATATGGACGGTGGTTTCCTTTTGCCGTCATTGGCTTTGCACTTGCCGTTGTCCTTCTGGCTTTCACATTGACAAGCGATGGGTGATCCTCTTACCACGACCTAAACAATTTATTATTTATAGTGTCCCGTTTTGTTTCAAATTTGTAAGCATTTTTTTATGTACCATGTTCTTTTTGTCTGCGGCAGTTTTTGAGCCATTTAACTGCACTTATGTACGTTAATCGTCATGAGGTTGACAGTGAGTCAATGAGGGCTTCTTGTGCTGATGAGTGTTGGGTTCCTAACATTTTCACCACGGCCAATTCTCATCTTCTTGTATCACTATTGTAAGTTCTTCTGTATGAATATAGATCAGGATGACCGAACTTATCCCAATTCAGTGGGATTCATCACTCTGTATTTTGTTTTAGATGGTGGCAAAGTTTTTTTCTGCAAGGAAGTGCTTTCTTTCCTCCTTCCTTCGAAATAATATGTATGCCAAAGTGTGCATGTAGCTTCAAAATTGTGATTGAATAGTTGGAGTGACCTTAAATTGCTCTGATAGATACAATAATAATAATAATCAGGTTATTGCATTGTGATAAAAATGAGCTAATCATTAATCAACATGTAATATTCAATTTTTTGTTAAATTGTTCTCCTAACAAGACATGTATATTCAATAGCCAAGAAGCAATAGCTCAAATGACATAGTCTTTCCATATTTAATTAAGAGGTTGCGGGTTCGAGTCTCCATATCTTTGGTAAAAAAAAAAAAAAGACATGTATATTTAATAGAATTTTTTGATAAAAAATA
>NC_029793.2:138773008-138780363 GCF_000816755.2 Arachis ipaensis
ATATCGTTAAATTATATTGATGCAAGAAAAAGAAAATGAATATTAATATGAACAACTAAAAATGAATAATTTGAATTCCTTTGAGAATTCTAATTTCCATTTTTTCTTCATTTGTAAATCGGACAAAAAAGATCTTATTTCTAAATTAACTCTCACACTTTTTTAAAATTGAATTCTATTCCATTAATATATTATAGTTATTCTAAATCATGAAATTAAATTTCAAATAGAAATGAATTCTTTTCTTAAAAGAAATAAAATTCTTTTTTCATGTTAAATGTTTCTAAACAAGCTCATGGAAACCTACTCTTGTACTGATAATGAAGTTGAATATAGCAGATGGAGAAGTGGGGAAATAGTACATGCAATGAATTGTTGCACATGTAGCATCGCTTTTGTTTTTGAAGGTTATTAATCCATGGACCATTAACGTGTTCAAACTTGAAACACAAGAAATAGTTGAAAGAGTAGAGTGCAAGTGCAAGCAACAAACACATATATTATTTTGCTTTACTCAATAAACAATACTCACTTGTTTTGTTTTATTTCGCTATCCTAAACCAAAGAATCCCTCCCAAATTCTCTCGCAAGTTCCAATGGCACTTTCCGTTTCCGCGTCTTCCACAATCGCTTCTCTCAACTCCTCCGAAGCCTCCACGCGTTTCGCACCTGCTTCTTCTTCCTTTTCCTCTGCTTCCGCAAAGCTATCCTCGCTTCAATTCCCCCGTCGCTCTCGCTTTCTTCGAATCGGAACTGCTTCCTCTCCCTCCCGCCGCCGTCGAATCCTTCCTCTGGTAACAATAAAAACAAAACCTAATTCTTCTCAAGTTTCGTCTTCTGTGCCGATTATTTACTAGTCCATTACACCGATTCCTGAATTGTTTGGTCAATTTGCGATTTTAGAATTTCAAATGTATTTCTTTAAATTTGTTTAGGTTGAAGCAAAGAAACAAACATTTTCTTCATTTGACGAGTTGCTAGCTAATGCTGAGAAGCCTGTTTTGGTTGACTTCTATGCTACCTGGTATGTAATTAGTTAAGCTCTGTACTCATGTACTGTGTGTTAACTCTTAATCTTTGCATAATCAAAACTGAATTTAGTTAGTGACTTGAGTTAAGGCGTGGTTTTATTATACTAGGTGCGGTCCTTGTCAATTCATGGTTCCCATTCTTGATGAAGTCAGCACGCGCCTTAAGGACAAGATACAGGTAGTCAAGATTGATACTGAGAAGTACACCGCCATAGCCGACAAATACAGGATTGAGGCCCTGCCAACCTTCATCATCTTCAAGGATGGAGAGCCCTTCGACCGATTTGTGAGTTGCTTTTTGCTTTGGAATGTTCTTAGACGAGGGCTTTTCTTGCTTTGTTTAGTTTTGGTGGAATTTTGAAGTTACATTTATAAATCAGTTTAGTAAAGAGATTAATACAATAACAAAGTCTTGTCTCACTAAGTAAGATTGACTACATAAATTAAGTCTTTATCTATCTTTTACTCTTTATCCATTTTTCATCTCATTCACTCTTTTGATTGAGTGTTTTGTCAGTTTTCTCCTCACAAGTCCAAACAATCTGAGATGTGATTATACCATCTTTTTTATAGTAGATGCTACTCTAGCTCTCTCTGATATCTTCGTTTCTTATTCTATCCAATTGCGTATGACCACTCATTCATTTCAATATTTTTATCTCTGTCACAATTTATGTTCGTACTCTCTTTTGACCGTCCAACCCTCTGTACTATAAAACATAGTCGGTCTGATAGCAGTACAATAGAATTTATTTTTAAGTTTTAAAAGCACATTTTTATCGCATATAAAATCAGACACACTTCGTCATTTTGACCAACCTGCTCTAATCCTATGATTTACATCTTGTTCAATCTTTCTATTATCTTATATGTGCTCCTAAGATACTTAAAACTTTTACCTTATCGTAGAATGTTTTTTCCAATCTTCACTTCTGTATTAAGGTTTTCTCTTAGATGGCCGAACTTACATTCCATATATTCTGTTTTGCTACAGCTGACCATACACTTTTAGAGTTTCTCTCTGTAAATCCAACTTCTTATTTAAGTCTTCTCTTGACTCTCCCATAAGGATAATATCATCGGCAAAAAGCATGCACCATGACACAGACTTTTAGATATCCTTTGTGAGTACTTTTAAGTTTTCACACAAGTTATAGTTCCATCATACATATTTTTAATTGCACGAATATATGTGATCTTTATTCTATTCCTTTCCAAAATCTTCCATAAGATCTCCCTTGACATTCTATCATACGCTTTTTCCAAATCAATAAACACCATATGTAGATCCTTTTTATTACTACGATACATCTCCATCAATAAACATCACATGTAGATCTTTTTTATTATTACAATACCTCTCCATCAATAAACACCATATGTAGCTTCAATGGTAGATCTGACTGGCATAAAACCAAATTGATTCTCTGTTACTTGTGTCTCTTATCTCAACCTCCGTTCTATCACTTTTTTCCATAACTTCATGGTATGACTCATGAATTTGATCTCTCTATAATTTTCGCAACTTTGTATATTTCCCTTATTTTTATAAATAAGTATCAATGTGTTCTTTCTCCACTCATCTGACATCTTCTTTAACCTTAAAATTTCATTAAAAAGTTTGGTTAATTAACTGATGTCTTTTTCTCCAAGACCCTTCTAAACTTCAATCGGAATATTATTGGGTCCTACTGTCCTACCATTTTTCATCCGTTTTAGAGCTTCTTTTACCTCGAAGTTTCAAATCCTTAGATAATAGTCGATATTTTGATCTTCTTCCCTTGGACATAACCGATCAAGGCTCGAAAGAGTTTTCTGTCGTTCATTAAATAACTCGTAGAAGCAGTTCTTCCAACTTTCATTGATCTTCTCATCTTGAGTCAATTTTTTCGTCTTTATCCTTTATGTACTTAATTTGATTCAAGTCTCTTATTCTTTTTTCACAGCTCTTTGCGATTTTATATATACATTTTTCTCTTTCCTTCGTGCCTAAAGACTAGTAGAGATCCTCATATGCTTTTGTTAAAATTTCTTAGCCACTTTATATTTTCTCCAATTATCTACATTACAACAACAATAAAGCCTTATCCCACTAGGTGGGGTCGGCTACATGAATTAAACGACGCCATTGTGCTCTGTCATATATCATGTCTACAGAGAGACCGTTTACATGTAGATTTCATTTGACCACCTCATGGTTGGTCTTCTTAGATCTTCCTTTGCCTTTCGCCCCTTCTTCATCTTCCTTCTCATCCACCCTCTTAACTGGGTGTTCTATCGGTCTTCTTCTCACATGTCCAAACCACCTAAGACGCGATTCAACTATCTTTCTCACAATGGGTGCTACTCCAACTCTCTCCCTTATATCTTCGTTCCTTATTTTATCCAATCGCGTATGACCACTCATCCATCTCAACATCTTCATCTCTGCCACACTCAGCTTATGTTTGTGTTCCCCTTTAGCCACTCAATACTCCGTACCATAAAGCATAGCTGGTCTTATAGCGGTGCGATAGAATTTACCTTTCAGTTTTAAAGGCACTTTTTGTCGCATATAAAATCAGATGCATTCCGCCATTTTTACCAACCTGCTTGAATCTTATGATTTACATCATGTTCAATCTCTCCATTATTCTATATGAGGCACTCAAGATACTTAAAATTTTTAATTTTTTGTAGGATGTTTTCTCCAATCTCCACCTCTGTATTAGGGTTTTCCCTTCTCAGACTGAACTTACATTCCACAAATTTCGTCTTGCTACGATTTATGCGTAGACCATACACTTTTAGACCTTCTCTCCATAAGTCCAACTTCTTATTTAGGTCTTCCCTTGACTCTCCTATAAGGACGATATCATCGGCAAAAAGTATGCACCATGGCACAGGCTCTTGGATGTGCTTTATGAGTACTTCCAAGACTAATGTGAAATCTTATACCAATAAGAAATTTCTCTGTCACACCACCTTGAGTCATCACACTAGTTGTGGCACAATCATACATGTCTTTAATTGCACGAATATATGCGATCATTACCCTCCTCTTTTCTAAAAACTTCCATAAGACCTCCCTTGGCACCCTATCATATGTTTTTTCTAAATCAATAAACACTATATGTAGATCCCTTTTATTACTACGATACCCCTTCATCATCCTTCTTAATAGGTATATCGCTTCAGTAATAGATCTTCCTGACATAAATTCAAATTGGTTCTCTGTTACTTGTGTCTCTTTTTTCAACCTTCGTTCTATCACCCTTTCCCATAATTTCATGGTATGACTCATGAGTTTGATCCCTCTATAGTTTTCGCAACTTTGTATATCCCCCTTATTCTTGTTGATAGGTATCAAGATGCTCTTTCTCCACTCATCAGGAATCTTCTTTGACCTTAAAATCTCATTAAAAAGCTTAGTTAACCAGTTGATGCCTTTTTCTCCAAGGTCCTTCCAAACCTCAATCGGGATATTATCATGTCCTACTGTCCTGCCATTTTTCATCTGTTTTAGAGTCTCTTTTACCTCGAAGTCTCGAATCTTTCGATAGTAGTCAAAGTTTTGATCTTCTTCTCTTATGCATAACCGACCAAGGCTCGGAAGAATCTTCTATCTCTCATTAAATAACTCGTAGAAGTAGTTCTTCTACCTTTTATTAATATTCTCCTCTTGAGCCAACACATCTCCATCCTTATCCTTTATGCACTTAACATGATCCAAATCTCTCGCTCTTCTTTCACGGCTCTTTGCGATTCTATATATATATCTTTTTCTCCTTCTTTCGGTCCAAAGACTAGTAGAGACTCTCATATGCTCTTGTTCTTGCTTCACTTACAACCACTTTTGTCTCTTTCTTAGCCGCTTTATATTTTTTCTAGTTATCTGCGTTGCGGCATAAATGCCACTCTTTAAAGCACTCCCTTTTTATCTTTATCTTTTCTTGTACACTCGCATTCTACCACCAGGACTCCTTGTCTCTTAGTCATATTCTTTTAGATTCATCAAAGTTTTCTTTTGCTGTTCTAATAACTTCTGCCATCTCCTTCCACATCTCTTCCGCGCTTCCATTCCTATCCCACTTTGCCTCTTCTCCTACCCGTCTTAGAAAGCTTCTTTGTTCCTCACCTTTCATCCGCCACTACCTCGTCCTTGGGTTCTTCGTATGATGTCTTTTCCTTAACTTTTGCTCAACGTGAAAATCCATGACGAGTACCCTATGTTGTGTTGTCAAACTCTCTCTTGGGATAATTTTATAATTAATGCAAAATTTCCGGTCGACTCTCCTCAACAAGAAGAAGTCGATTTGAGAGCTTATAATGCCACTCTTATAGGTTATAAGATGTTCGTCTCTCTTTTTAAAACATGTATTTGCGATGAGAAGATCAAAAGTTGAGGAAAAGTCTAAAATAGTTTTATCCTCGGCATTGACCACCTCGAAACCATGGCCTCCGTAAATACTCTCATACCCAGTCACTTCTCTCCCAACATGACCATTTAAATCTCCTACTAAGAAAATCTTATCTCCTGAAAGTATGTCTTGAACCAAACTCTTTAGATCCTCCTAAAACCTTATCTTGTGTTGTTCGTCCGAACCCACTTGCGGTGCATAGGCGCTAATCACAAGAAAAGTATCTCCTTCTACCACAAGTTTGATAGAGATGATCCGATCTCCCACCCTCTTGACATCCACTACATCCTTCTTCCACTAGCCTTCGTGCTGACCCATTTTGTTTCTTGTAGGCATATGATATTAATCTTCCTTCTTCTTATGGTGTCTACCACCTCCATGAATTTTCCTGATAGAGTGCCTATGTTTCATGTCCCAAATTTCAATCTTTTGTTCTGACCTTTACTTTTAACTTTTTTTTTTGTGAACTAATTTATTTACCCTCGTCCGTTCACGAAAACGCGGGAATCCTTACTCATTTAACACTACACCTGAGTATCGATGCAGCATTTCTTACTCATTTGACACTGTACGTGAGCCATATAGCGCGTTGCTTCCAGCCAACGACCTAGTTTTAGCGCAATAATGTTTTTGATCCATGTCATGAAGATTCGACTAAGCTTTTATGTTGGTTGTCGAACGACATAACCTTCCTTTATCCAGACTTGGGACCGACTATGTACAACAGGTGTAGCATAGGCGAAGTTAGTAAAAAGGTTAATAATACATTGTAATACTACTTCAACTCTGTATTGTTGGATATAGTGGACTTGTGTCTAGTTCGAAATTAGGACTGGATGTTTGCACATTCATTCACATTCCTTATCTCTAAGGCTTGTTCTTGTTGACTTTAACATAATGAAAACATGCTTTGATTACATGGTTAAGAACCTAATAGGTGCATCTGTTAAAAAATGTTTAAGACCTTAGTCCGTGGTTGATAGTGTAAAATGGTAGCATTATGTTTGATGTTCTAGTAGATTGTCACTTGTTATCTTCACACTCATTTTGTATATATAACTATAAATATATGAAGTCATACCATTATTTTAAATGTTAAGAGAGCTTCGCTTGCTGAATATATTTATTTGAAAGTTTCCCTTGTGCCCACCAATTTTTGGAACACAAAAGAGTTCTCATGTTGAAGCTACATCGTATATTTTGTTTATTTATAGTTTGCATAATCTTTTTTATTATTATTATATGGCTGGTTAGTTTGCTTGATTTTATATCTTCTCTTGTGGTATGATTTGCAGGAGGGAGCAATGACTGCAGATCAGCTCATTGAACGCGTAGAAACTGGTCTCAAAGTCAAGCAATAAACCTAGCAAGTCTTTTGTTGTTCACCCTATCACTTTTAATTGTATAGTTTAATTAAAGCTGCACTTTCTGGAAATTGCTTCTCTGCATTATCCTTTTCCTCTAAAATTTCGTATTACTTTTAACATTTTCAGGTGTAATGAAACCGCAAAGAATACTTTCTGTTGGAATGTTGGATGTCATAGGTGAATAGGTGAATATATTGGAAGACTAAACTATTATGTCACTTTTTTTTCGTTCATTGATAGTTTTGTATCTCAAATTGCTAAGGAACTTGACAACCCCCCTCCCCCCCTCTCCTCCTCCTCCTCCTCCTCCTTTCCTCCTCTTCTTTTCGGTTCTGTTCACTCAATAGCGGTATCTTTTAAATTAAATGGGAGATTCTATTGTGCTTACCCAAAAAATCAACATAATATACTGTTTTTATGTGTCAATTGTTGAGGATTATTGAAGGCTATTTTTTTAAATGAAAAAAAAAAGAAGATTAAATTAAAGTAATATAATAAAATTTTATTATTATAGTTTATTATAATAATAAAAATTTGGAAAATTTTTTAAATAAATA
>NC_029793.2:138780369-138799190 GCF_000816755.2 Arachis ipaensis
AAGATGTATATACATATTGTTCATATTCTTGCCCAACACTAAGGCCCAGATCCAAACGAAAGACCCAATCCAAAAGATTGAGTCTCACCCCACACCGACCTTCCTCTAAAAAAGTTGGTACTAGCCACATCTTGCTCTAAAAGAAGTCGGAGACGAGAGTTAGCTGGCAGATAAACACTCATTCCAATGAGTAACTGCCCCAAAAATCTCTCAACCCACTTCCAGGAGCCATATCCCAACTCCCCTAAAATAAAGGGACGGTTATCCACCTTAAAAGGTGGAACTACTTCAACGGTGGTTATTGGTTCACCACTATAAGTACACTGACACCCCTCAGGTATCTCTGAGTCCCAATACTCTCTAGACCTGCTCACACCCTTGCTGACTTAGGCATCAGAGTGTCTTTGCAGGTACCACCCCCCATTTGTTCATACTCACAAGTCGGACGGAGGCCCCCAAGGCGCAAACCCGCTCGAAGGCTTCCTTCCTCAGACGATTGGGCTAACCCAGCGAGTCCAGCCCAATAATCTCCGGTTACCCAACGTAACATTGGCGCCGTTACCGGGGACCTGAGAGATCAACCAGTGATGGCGGACGAATCACCGGAAGATGGCCACACGGCGTCTGATTCCGAACAGGAAAACCTGGATATCGGAAACAACGATGCGAACCCAACTCCCCACCAGGAAGCCAGCGATCAACATCGGGAAGGCACCTACGGGCTTAAAAATCCGAAGGTGAACTCCTCGAATGGACGAGAGTCAGGAAAGGAAGGGCCACCCCACGCAACCAAGCTAATGGGATTGGTCCACGGCCACCAAGGCCGTTTGGAACAATTGGAACAGGAGTTAGAATGACAACGGGAGGCAGAGCGAAATCTCAGGGAAGAGATAGAGCGACGAAAAGAGTTAGAAGAAAAACTCTTAAAACTAGAATCCTCCCTTAGAAGTCGGAACTCTCGTGGCGACCGAGAATAGTCGCCCCTGGGAGGAGAAGATCCGTTCAGTGAAGGCATCATGAGGGCAAAAGTTCCAAGAAACTTCAAAAGCCCTGATATGAACCTCTATGATGGAACCACAGATCCGAAGCATCATTTAAGCAATTTCAAAAGTCGGATGTATCTGGCTGATGCTTCTGATGCGACTCGCTGCAAAGCTTTTCCGACCACCTTATCAAAAGCAGCGATGAAGTGGTTCGACATCCTCCCACCAAGATCGGTCCCCAGCTTTGAGGACCTCTCGAGAAAGTTCTTGATGAGGTTCTCCATCCAGAAGGATAAAGTAAAACACGCACCAAGCCTCCTAGGAATAAAGCAGGAGGTCGGAGAACCTTTGCGGGACTATATGGAAAGGTTCAATAAAGCATGTTTGGAAATTCAAGACCTGCCCTCCGAGGCAGTCATCATGGGGTTAGTAAATGGGCTCAGAGAAGGTCCCTTCTCACATTCCATATCAAAAAGGCACCCCACCTCCTTGAGCGATGTACAAGAAAGAGCAGAGAAGTACATCAACAAGGAGGAGAATGCCAAACTACGAGAGCCGAGTTGGCGGTCCGGGCACGTCCCCTCGACAAAAGAGAAAAAGAGAGAGCCCAAGAAGAAAGAAGAACTCGGTCTCGACAGACCGAGAAAATATCACTCTTATACTCCTCTAAAAGTTTCCATGGTGGATGTATACAGAGAAATCTGCAACACTGAAAGGCTGCCGCCTCCCAGGCCCATTAAAAATAAAAAGGGAGGAAGCCGCGGTGATTACTGTGAGTACCATAAGATCTATGGTCATTCAATAAATAATTGCTATGACCTTAAAAATGTGATAGAAAAGCTGGCCAGAGAAGGTCGGATTGATAGATATCTCATGGAAAGGTCGGACAATCACGGGAAGAGAAAGCGAGAGGATGGCGACAGAAGAGACCCACCGCCACAAACTCCCGAGAGACACATACATATGATCTTGGGAGGATTTGGGGGGGGGGACTCACCAAGTCCTCTCGCAAGAGACACCTCAAGCGAGTTTACCAGGTCGGGAGTGAATCACCCGACCTCCCCACAATCTCATTCACAAAGGAGGATGGGCAAGGAGTAATCCCTGGACATGATGATCCAGTGGTGATAACCATGATCCTAGCCAATGCCCATCTCCACAGAACCCTAGTAGACCAAGGGAGTTCGGCAGATATCATTTTCAAGCCCGCATTCGACAAATTAGGGTTGGATGAAAAGGAGTTAAGAGCCTGAACGTAGGGAACAATGATGCAGACATGGCCACTCACCAAGGCGCGATCAACCAGAACAGAGAAAGCACCTCTGGGTTAAAGGACCCAAAGGCAAATTCTTCTGAAGACTGTTCCACGGCCACCAAGGACGTTTGGAACAACTGGAGCAAAAACTAGAACGACATCGAGAGGCGGAGAGAAACATGAAAAATGAGATAGAGCGACGAAAGGAGCTAGAAGAAAAGCTCTTAAGGCTGGAGTCCGTCCTCAAAAATTGGAGCTCCCGCAATGACCGAGAAAATTCTCCCTTGGGAGGAGAAGACCTATTCAGTGAGGACATAATGAGGGCAAAAGTTCCGAGAAACTTCAAAATCCCTGATATGGACCTCTATGATGGAACCACAGATCCGAAGCATCATCTAAGCAACTTCAAAAGTCGGATGTATCTGGCTGACGCTTCTGATGCTACTCATTGCAAGGCTTTCCCGACCACCTTGTCGAAAGCAGCAATGAAGTGGTTTGACAACCTCCCTCCAAGGTCGGTCACTAGTTTCGAGGACCTCTCACAAAAGTTCTTGATGCGGTTCTCTATCCAGAAGGACAAAGTAAAGCACGCACCGAGCCTCCTAGGAGTAAAACAGGAGGTTGGAGAACCTCTACGAGACTATATGGAAAGGTTCAATAAAGCGTGTCTGGAAATTCAAGACCTGCCCACGGAGGAAGTAATTATGGGGCTAGTAAATGGACTTCGAAAAGGTCCCTTCTCCCAGTCCATATCCAAAAGGCACCCAACCTCCTTGAGCAATGTACAAGAGAGAGCTAAGAAGTACATCAACATAGAGGAAAATGCCAGACTACGAGAGCCGAGTTGGCGACCTGGGCACCCTCCCCCAATAAAAGAGAGGGAGAGGGAGCCCAAGAAAAAAGAAGAGGCCGGTCTCGACAGACCAAGGAAATATCACTCTTATACTCCTCTAAAGGTTTCCATGGTGGATGTATACAGAGAAATCTGCAACACTGAAAGGCTGCCGCCTCCTAGGCCCATTAAAAATAAAAAGGGAGGAAGCCGCGGCGATTACTGTGAGTACCATAAGATCTATGGTCATTCAACAAATGATTGCTACGACCTTAAAAATGTGATAGAAAAGCTGGTCAGAGAAGGTCGGATTGATAGATATCTCATGGAAAGGTCGGACAATCATGGGAAGAGAAAGCGAGAGGATGGCGACAGAAGAGACCCACCGCCACAAACCCCCGAGAGACACATACATATGATCTCGGGAGGATTTGCGGGTGGGGGACTCACCAAGTCCTCTCGCAAGAGACACCTCAAGCGAGTTTACCAGGTCGGGAGTGAATCACCCGACCTCCCCACAATCTCATTCACAAAGGAGGATGGGCAAGGAGTAATCCCTGGACATGATGATCCAGTGGTGATAACCATGATCCTAGCCAATGCCCATCTCCACAGAACCCTAGTAGACCAAGGGAGTTCGGCAGATATCATTTTCAAGCCCGCATTCGACAAATTAGGGTTGGATGAAAAGGAGTTAAGAGCCTACCCCGATACTTTATGTGGATTAGGCGACACGCCGATAAAACCACTGGGATTTCTACCCCTCCACACGACCTTCAGAAAGGGGGAAAAATCCAAAACTCTGAGCATAGACTTCATAGTCATCGATGTGGGATCAGCATATAATGCCTTGATTGGCAGAGCTACCCTAAATCGACTCGGAGCGGTGGTGTCTACCCCTCATCTTTGCATAAAATTTCTGACATTTGCGGGGATAGCAACGATACGGAGAGACCAGAAGTTGGCGAGAAAATGCTACAATGAAAGCCTCAATCTGAGAGGGAAAGGCAAGGAAGTCCACACCATAGAGCTCGGTGGCACAAGAACCAAAGAAGAGCTGTGCCCACAACCAGGAGGAAAAACTGAAGAAATACAGGTCGGCGAAGAGGAAGGGAAAAATACCAACATAGGAGCTAACCTAGAAGAAAACTTAAAACAAAGGTTGACAAAGCTCCTAAAAGAAAACTCCGACCTCTTCGCCTGGAAAGCTTCCGACATGCCAGGGATAGACCCCGAGCTCATGTCCCACCGGCTCTCGGTCCACCCAGGGTCTCGACCTGTACAGCAGCGAAGGCGTAAGCTCGGCCCAGAACGAGCTCAAGCGGTAGAAGAGTAGGTACAAGCAATCCTAGAAGCCGGCTTCATCAGAGAAGTTAAATACCCAACATGGCTAGCAAATGTAGTGCTAGTTAAGAAACAAAATGGCAAGTGGAGGATGTGCGTTGACTATACCGACCTGAATAAGGCATGTCCCAAGGACCCATATCCGCTCCCAAGCATTGATACCCTAGTGGACTCCAGCTCAGGGTATCAATACTTGTCGTTTATGGATGCCTACTCGGGATATAACCAAATCCCGATGTACAAGCCAGACCAGGAAAATACATCATTCATCACGCCTAGAGCAAATTATTGCTACGTGGTCATGCCTTTCAGATTAAAAAACGTAGGGGCCACGTACCAAAGGCTGATGAACAAAGTGTTCGCTCCCCACCTTGGGCACTTAATGGAGGTCTACGTAGACGACATGCTGGTAAAAACCCGGGAAGAGGCCGACCTCTTTACGGACCTCGCACAAGTTTTCAACACCATAAAGGCGCATGGGATGAGGCTAAATCCCGCAAAATGCACCTTCGCGGTGGAGGCTGAAAAATTTCTAGGGTTCATGCTAATCCAAAGAGGGATCGAAGCAAATCCCGACAAGTGCAAAGCCATCCTAGAAATGAAAGCCCAACTTGCTTGAGAGAGGTCCAACAACTGAATGGCCGACTTGCAGCCCTTTCTAGGTTCTTGGCAGGGTCAGCATTAAGGTCCCTTCCACTGTTCTCTCTGCTAAGAAAAGGATGCCAGTTCGAATGGACTCCAGAATGCGAAGAAGTGTTCCAAGAGTTCAAAAAATTCTTGAACCAACCTCCAATCCTCACCCGACCTCTAGTTGGGGAAGAACTCGTCCTATATTTGTCTGTAGCAGACAAAGCTGTCGCATCAGCCCTAATACGAGAGGATGAGGTCGGACAGTATCCAGTGTACTTCACCAGCAAAGTTCTACAGGGCCCCGAACAAAGGTACCACAAACTAGAGAAGTTTGCTTACTCCTTAGTAATAGCCTCACGGAGGTTACGGCCCTACTTCCAAGCCCACACAATAAGAGTCTGAACGAACCAATCTATGAAGCAAATCCTCCAAAAGACGGATGTTGCAGGGAGAATGGTTCAATGGGCGATAGAGCTCTCCGAGTTCGACTTGAAGTATGAAACTCAGACAGCGATCAAAGCCCAATGCCTCACCGACTTCATAGCGGAGTACGCGGGAGACCAAGAGGGAAAGCCAACTACATGGGAACTATACGTAGATGGATCCTCAAACAAGACAGGAAGCGGTGCAGGCATAATACTAGCCAATGAAGGGGGAAAACAGATAGATGTTTCCCTCAAATTTAAATTTCCAGCTTCTAACAATCAGGCAGAATATGAAGCTCTGATTGCAGGATTAAAGCTAGTAGAAGAGGTCAGCACAACCAAAGTGCTAATATTCAGCGATTCCCAAGTAGTGACCTCCCAAATAAATGGAGAGTATCAGGCCAAAGACTCGAATATGAAAAGATACTTGGAAAAAACTCTGGAGCATCTCGGGCACTTTGCAGAAACCGAGATCAGACACATAACTCGGGATCTTAATAGCAGAGCAGACGCCCTCTCCAAGTTAGCAAGTACCAAACCAGGGGGGAATAGTAGAAGCTTGATCCAGGAAACTCTCCAAGAACCTTCTGTGGTGAAAACAGAGGACAAACAGGAAGTCCTTGAAGTGACCGGGTTAAACCTCAGATGGATGAATCCCTTGGTCGAATACCTAAAATTCGACATCCTTCCCAAAGAGGAAAAAGAGGCCAAGAAAATTCGGAGGGAAGCACAATACTACACTTTGGTGAAAAATACCCTCTATAAAAGAGGAATATCAACACCATTGCTAAAGTGCGTACCGACCTCAAGGACAACTGAAGTACTAGAGGAGGTTCATAATGGAATCTGCGGAAACCACCTCGGAGCCAGGTCGCTAGCAAGAAAGGTAATCCGAGCAGGGTTCTATTGGCCGACCTTGCAGAAGGATGCCATAGAATTTGTGAAGAAATGCCAACCATGCCAGATGCACGCAAATTTCCACGTGGCTCCACCAGAGGAGCTAATCAGTATAACTTCTCCATGGCCTTTCGCAAAATGGGGGATGGACCTGTTAGGACCTTTTCCCCAGGCCCCAGGACAAGTCAAATACTTAATTGTGGGAATAGACTACTTCACAAAGTGGATAGAAGCAGAACCATTGGCCACTATCACTACCCAGAGAAGTCGGAGGTTCCTCTACAAAAATATCATCGCAAGGTATGGGATACCCTATTCCATTACTACAGATAATGGAACCCAGTTCACCGACTCTACCTTCAGAAACCTAGTGGCCAGTATGAAAATCAAACACCAATTCACCTCGGTGGAACATCCACATGCAAATGGACAAGTTGAGGCAGCTAACAAAGTCATACTGGCAGGACTAAAGAAAAGACTACAAGATGCAAAAGGAGCTTGGGCTGAGGAGCTCCCGCAAGTGTTATGGGCCTACCGGACGACGCCACAATCCACCACAGGAGAAACACCCTTCCGACTTGTCTACGGCATAGAAGCCATGATACCAGTAGAAATCAGCGAACAAAGTCCAAGGGTGATCCTCCATGATGAGGTCGGAAATACACAGGGGCACAAAGAGGAGCTTGAATTGCTCCCCGAAGTCCGAGAGCAAGCCCAGATAAGAGAAGCAGCGTTGAAACAAAGGATGACCACCAGGTACAACAGAAAAGTCATTCGAAGGAGTTTCACCCCAGACGACTTGGTCTTGATCAGAAACGACATTGGAGTCAACAAATCTGGGAAGGAAAACTCGTTGCCAATTGGAAGGGACCATACAAAATTAGTGAAGTCCTAGGAAAGGGTTATTACAAAGTGACCGACTTGAGCAGAGCCGAGTTACCTAGGTCTTAGCATGCTTGTAACATGAAAAGGTACTACAGTTAAAAGTGAACTTTACTCCCTGATGTACTTTTTTCCCAACTTCATGATTTTTTCCCAAAAGAGGGTTTTTTCTGAAGGGGGGTTTTTAACGAGGCATCATAGCAGAGACTAAGGGGTCATAGATAGTGAAAAGTCCTTAGTAGCAGTAAAAGTACCTTCGCAAATAAATAAAGATCTTTTATCTCTTATAAATTCCTTTTCGTTTTTCTTTCTACGAAACGCGCCGACTTAAGCTCGACAAAGCGTGAAAATCCCATGACCGACCTAGATGGTCGTCAGGATAAAACGACGAGGTACAAGTCGGCGTAAAGAGGTTATAAAAGTTGATCGTGAGAAACTCGGAAACATTCTGACTCATAAGTCGAAATGAAAAACCGAGCAGCAAAGAAAACGCATCACAAAAATAACCTAAGTCATAGGAACTCAATAAATGAAAAATTTGAGTATAAGGAATACCAAAAAAGAGATCAAAAAACCTATCAAAAGCGCCAAAGCTAAAGGCTGTCCTAAGTTCTTAAGGAAAAAAGAAACTCAAAGGAAAGGACAGCCAGCCAAGAAAGAGGGTTTTCAAAATAAGGATCGAAGGGGTTTTCCAAAAAACCTAAAATCAGAAAAACATGCACACAAAAAGACAAAGAAAGGTAACTTAAAACCCTTATCCAAAAAAGGGTATTTTTTTTATAACTTAAACCCTTTATCCAAAAAAGGGTATTTCTAAGCGTTTTGTTTATGGCCCTAAAAGGCCAAAGAGAATGTCAACAAACTACCACCACTACAAAAAAAAATAAAGAGTTTAAAAAAGAGGAGACCCACAGGCCGGGCCCCATATAGCCACAATCATTTTTTCAAAGAGGATCACCACTAGAATCAGGAAGAGTAGTCGGAGCGCCATCAGGACCAGGGAGAGAAGTATCCATAGGAGACGAAGAGGAGGTTCCGGGAGCTTTCGAGGAACTCGAGGCATCCTTTGGTCGGGGAGGAGACTCCATTATCCTCTGCCCCGAGTCTTCAAATCTGACTCGATGACATATTGGGGAGAGGGAGGAGAAACTATAGCCCCGTCAATGACGACCTTGTCTGGATCCAAAGGCGAGAGATCCAGGTCGGGAGCAAGGACTCCGACCTGTTCCTTAAAGATCCTCCATGCTTCCTCGGCCCCGTCAGCAATGGAGTCCTCCAACTTGGTAAAGTCATTCCGAGCCTTCAGAAAATCCTTCTTCACCGCCACAAGGTCCTCGAACAAACTTGAATAGCTCTCTTGGGCCTTCAACCTCAAGCCCTCCTCCATGTTGCATTGGGCCTGCAACTTACTCTCCTTCTCCCGGAGAACGCCCCTCTCCTCCCTCAATTTGGCGACCTCCTCCTTCAGTCCCTTCTCCTGCTCCTGATATATGAGAAGCCTCCCCTCCAACTCTTCAACCCTCGAGGTTGAACCCAGAGAGCTAAGAGGAGTCTTCTCAAAAATATCAAGGAACTTTGTGCACACTCCCGCTGTCCTGATACTCTCCTGAGCTAGAATAGTGAGATGGTTTCGGATAGAAACATCATCCATACCTATACGGGTATGAGGATAGATGTACTTCCGAACAAATTGAGGCGCATCCACTTTAGCCTCACCTTCAAAAGAAGAGCTAGACTCTAAAGTCTTGCGCTTCTTTTTTTCTGGCTCAGGAGAAGATCGGGGAGGAGGAGACGGCCGAGAAGGAGCCGAAGAAGGAATAACAATAGGTCGGGAAGGAGTCCCCAAATTGCGGGAAGAAGGAGGAGGAGAAGGAAGAGGAGAGTTAGTTACCCTGGCGCCACCAACCCTAGCGCGGGATCTCGCCTTGAACTTCTGAACCCTCTGGTAAGATTCCCTGGAATTCTTTTTTGCCATCTCTGTAAAAAATAATAGGTAGCTAAAGTTATCAAAACAAGTCGGAAGAAGCGAAGTCAGAAAACATAAACAAAGCAAAAGCTACCTAATTGTGTCTGGACAAAAGTCGGAGTCCCTTGGAGAAACTTTTTAGTATCCAGATAAGGGGCCCTCCCCCACACTTCTCGGAGGAACCCCACAATGGCTGCCTCCACTTCATCCAGGTCATCCAAACTATATTTCTCACAGAGGGAGGCCTCTAACCAGTACAGAGGAAAGCGAGGAGAAGAACTCTCATCCAGGAAAAAGGGGTGGTGACCCTCTACAGCTTGAACTTTGAAAAAATAATTTTTAAAGTCATGGAATGTTCCGGGGGTTACCTGAAACTGTAGATCGATCTCGGATGAGATCTTCTGTGCTGGTCGGAGCTGACGTGTCCTGCTGGCTGGTGGCGGCCGGAGCTGTTGTGGCCGACTTGTTGGACTTGCTGCACTACTGATCCTTGGTCACCGGAGGGTGGGGGGGTACCTGCAAGAGACTCCGATGCTTAAGTTAGCATGGGTATTAAGCAGGTTTATGTAGAATCAGAGTATGAGTTATACCTAGGTGCTCCAGTGTATTTATAATGGTGAGAAGTGACCTTCTTAGATAAGATAAGTTAGTTATCTTATCCTATCTTATCTTATCTTTGGATGGGGTCAGCTTATCTTCAAGGGAACCGCCTTTATCTCTATAGGCTTGGACTGCCTTTGGATTTGGGTCGTGTTCCTCTATTTGGGCCCTTTATTGGGCTTTCCTGCCGAGTTCTTCGTAAAGAGGTCGGTCCGTTTGACCTGAACAGGTCGGTCGCTTTGCTACTGAACATCCCGGTTCGGACAGCTCGACCCAGGGTATGAACAGTGCCCCTGCTTGAGCTCGGTCTTCTTTTTGAGGCCGAGTTCTTGACTTCAGTCCTTCTTTAGTGAAGCCGAACTCAAGCATTTTGTCGATTCCTTTGTAGAAGCTTTTTTGAATGTAGAACGTTTTTTCCTCTAAAAGCATGTGCTTTTATTTCGGCGCTTTGGGAACGTGCGTGGGTTTAATGCCTTCATTTAATTTTAACATTAATTGCCCCGTTTCCCTTTTGGTTCTTTATTTTGATTTTGAAAAACCCAGAAACGGTTTCTCTCCCTCGCCCTTTTCGTAACTTCTTTGCACTTATTCCTTTATTCTCTGCTTTTCACCCTTGTTTCAATTTTTCTTGCGTTGCGGTGTCTGAAGCTTCTGTTTTCTCCTGGAGTTTCGCGTTTCTCTCTGTGATACTGCTTTTGTTCGTACTTTCTGCTCGTGAGGGGGCGATTCCAGATTTCGTCTTTTCATTCTCAATTTTCTTGAAGCTTGCTGCTTTTTCCAGGTTGGTGCTAGCTTTCTTGTTTCTTTTATGGCTTCGTCTTCAGTTTTGATTTTGCATGTTTGAAAGTTTGAATCTTTTTCTTGGTCTTGTATTTGCTTGTCACTTATAATGCCTTCTCTTGGTATTTTCGTCGAGGCTTTCTAGGATTTTGTTGCTTCTGGTTGTTTCCTGTCTGGTACCGATAGAAAGTCTGCATTTTCCTTGCTTTGTTTGGAGATTTCTTTTTCGTCTGATTCTGAAAAAGTTTGCACCTTTGATGATTTCCTCTTGGCGTTCTTTGATTTTGGAAATGCTTTTTGCTTGGTAGACTGTAATTTCTGTGTTTTACTGTGATTCAAAAATGTTTGCTGTTTGAATGCTTTCTGAGAGATGCTGGGATGCGAGCTGTAGATTTTTCCTGAAAACCTTGCCTGATTATTGCCTCCAAAGGATGCCCCAGGACTTTGGTTTGGGTCTTGGGGTTTTCCTTTTTCTGCGTGTTCGTCTGTATCGTGTTTGAGTTGTTTTCTCCCTTGTCCGAGATGTTTTTAGTAATCCCATCTTTTTTCTTACTTGTAGGATTAGTTGGCCTCATGTCTTCTCGCAATAACATTGTAGAGATGTCTTCCAGAGTTCCCGAGGGGATGTCCGATTGGCTGGACTCCCTTGTCTTGTTGTGTGTTTCCATTGTGGATGCTGAATTTTGCACAGAGCTGCGGAAGCGCCATAGGATTTGTGGCAGTAGTGCCCGCGAGGGGGATTATGAGCTTGTTGCTCCTGATTCCGATGAGAGAGTTTGTTTTCCGACCTCCGTCGAGGGGGGCCATCCTTCCTTCTATGCTTATGAATACTTCTTCAGTCAATTAAACCCTTTTACTGCTTTTGAAACTGACTTGTTGTGGTCCTGTAATATTGCTCCGTCCCAGCTTCATCCAAACTCCTGGGGTTTTATCAAAATATTTCAACTTCTTTGTCAGGAGTTGGACATAACACCTTCTGAAACTCTTTTCCTTTATCTTTTTGTCTTGGCTAAACCTGGAGGTTCCTCCAAAAAGAAAGCTTCCTGGGTTTCTTTCAGGTCGGCCCAGGGGCATAAAGTTTTTGCCATGTATGATGAGTCGTTTAAAGATTTTAAGAACTACTTCTTCCGGGTCCATGCCATTGAGGGGGTTCGCCCCTTTTTTCTAGACGAAAATGATGAACCTGCTTTTCCTCTGGAGTGGCAAAGGAATGTAAGAGTGCCACGTTATACGTGGGAAATGCTTAGTGAGGTTGAACGGGCCTTTGTGGTCGTTCTTGAAGATTTGTGGGGGAAGCCACCCCACCTGGACACGAAGAGATTTTTGAGTGATCCATCGTTGGTTCGGGCTGCTTTGGGTACTGCCTGATTTATTTTATAGTTGCTCCCGGGCTGTGTTTCTCCTGTGTTGTAACTTGTCTTTGTTTTTTGTCTTTTTCAGAGATGTCAAAGAATAACGATTCTATGAGGGCCTATAAGAAGGCGAAGAAGGCGACCGCAACACTAAACCTCTCGGCCAAAGCGGCTGGAGAGGGATCTTCTCAGCCTCTGGTTAAACCTCCTATACCGAGTTCTCCCGGACCGAGGAGAGCAATTCCTACTCCTCGGGTCCGTCAGGTTGATCCTCCACAATCTTCCGTTGCGGCTTCTGGTCCCCCTCTTAGTAAGAAGCAAAGAACAGCTGAACCTTTCAACCTTGACGCTCCTGACTTTGATGCAGTTGAGTTTGTAGATCAACAAGTTGGTCCTTATGGTGTTCTTCCTATGGACGACGTGTCGATTCTTCATCATTTTGACTATATTACCCGGAGTGGCATCAAGTTGGCACACATGGGGGCGGCCCTATATCGGACTGCTCAAAGTCTTCCTCTCCATGCCACTAAAGCTTTTATGGAGGAGGCCAAACAGGAGTTTGATCGGATGAAGGATTTGAAGGGGGAGCTTGAAGTAAGGGTGGCCAAGTTGGAGAAAGATTTGGAAAATGAAAAGGCTATTTCTGCTTCATTCGCTGGCTCTTTGAAATTGGCCGAGCACACGGCTATGCGGCATAAGGATAGTTATTTGACGTCCTACCGGGAGGTGTTGCGCCTAAGGGAAGAATTGGAGAGTGCCCGGGAGAATTACTCTGAACTTCAAGGTCACCTTGTTGGCAGTGTAACTGCTGCCTATGAAAACCCGAAGGCACAAGTTCGGGTTATTGCTCCCGAGGCTGACCTGAGCCTCTTTAGCTTGGAGAACGTTGTCAGGGATGGCAAGGTTGTCCCTGATGACGAGGATGAGGATGATGTCGATCCTCCCCCTGTAACCTCTACCAAGGTGTCGACTTCTGCTGCCCCTGCCGAGGTTGGCCCTCCTGTTTCTGATCCCGACTGCCAGATTTTGAATCGGAATGACGGTACAGTAGATGCCGTTCCTCTCCAGACTCGGCCTCCGTCTCCTCGGCCTGATGCTGCTAAAAAGTCTTCTGATTCTTAGATTTTTATTTGTAGTTGGCCCAGCTTGTGGGCTTTTTTAAACTCTTTATGTTTTGCTGACGCTTTCCTGTTGCTTGCCCAGCAACTTTTGTTATAAAAACAAATGGTAGCATGCTTTAGCTTCTTTGCGGTAGATTTTGGTTGCCTCCGAGGCTTTTTAGCCTTGATAACTTTGTCTTTTGCGCTTGACTTTTCTTTTTCTGTGAATGTTGGAACCCTACAGCTTAACCTCTTTTGGATTATTTTCGTATTTTGTATTTTGAATCCTTTGTGGTTGTGGCTAGGTAGGTCTAACTTGATTTTTTGGTTCGTTCTCGCTCTGGTTTATTTCTGACGATTCGTAACCGATTCCTTCAAGTTGGTCCCCGAGTTGTTTTCGCAGTCCATTTCTAAGTTATATTTGTAGTCCCTTTCCTGGATCTTTTGTCAGGTCTCCTTTGGGAATTGTTTTGATAACTTGTTTGTAGTAGGAGTCCGGCTTGGTAATATCGGTCTTCTTTAAGTTATTTGTAGTTCTCTTTCTTGGATCTTTGTCAGATCTTTTTTAGGGACTACTTTGATAACTTTTAAGTAGTAGTAGGAGTCCGACTTGGTTATATCAGTCTCATTTAAGTTATTTGTAGTCCTCTTTCTTGGATCTTTGTCAGATCTCTTTCAGGGACTACTTGGATAACTTTTAGTAGTAGTAGGAGTCCGACTTGGTTATATTGGTCTCCTTTAAGTTATTTGTAGTCCTCTTTCTTGGATCTTTGTCAGATCTCTTTCAGGGACTACTTGGATAACTTTTAGTAGTAGTAGGAGTCCGACTTGGTTATATCGGTCTCCTTTAAGTTATTTGTAGTCCTCTTTCTTGGATCTTTGTCAGATCTCTTTCAGGGACTACTTGGATAACTTTTAGTAGTAGTAGGAGTCCGACTTGGTTATATCGGTCTCCTTTAAGTTATTTGTAGTCCTCTTTCTTGGATATTTGTCAGATCTCTTTCAGGGACTACTTGGATAACTTTTAGTTTGTAGTAGGAGTCCGACTTGGTTATATCGGTCTCCTTTAAGTTATTTGTAGTCCTCTTTCTTGGATCTTTGTCAGATCTCTTTCAGGGACTACTTGGATAACTTTTAGTTTGGGCTGACTTTGTTATGTCGAGCCCTTCTAAGTTAAAGTAATCCTCTTTAATAGGGTTGGCCAGACCTCTTTCCAGGGTTTACTTATAACTTGGGTTGACTTGGTCCGACTTGGCAATGTCGGCCAGTCTTTAAAGTTATTATTTTAGCGATCCGTAAGACCTCGTCAGGTTCTTTTTAAGATTGATTTCGATAACTTCTTGCATTATTCTGTGTTCATCTTTGCCGATTTGTAGAAAGTGATTGTCATCTCTAGGTCGTCTTTTGGGTGAATCGCGTTTTCACCTTTATCGGACGATTTGTCTTTATCGTGATCGTACAGTGAAATTGTTTTTCACTTTATGTCGATCTGTCGCTTTATAATCGAACGATGAATGCTTCAGATTAATGCGTCTTGAAATCTTTGTAGAATATCTCAAAAATATTTTATTTAAAAGAAAAGGTAGAAATATATACATATGGGATCGTCTGAGTCTCAATTTGGTGCCTCATTAAAAAACCTTTTCAGGAAAAAGAGTGCATCCAATGATGAGATCTTTTGTATACTTTTTTCTAACTGTAGTACCTTCTAAGATTGTAGGCGTGCCATGACCTGGGAAGCTCCCGTCCATCGAGTTCGGACAGTCTGTAGTAGCCCTTTCCAAGCACTTCTATAACTCGGTAGGGTCCTTTCCAGTTTGCTGCCAGCTTTCCCTCTCCTGGTCGAGTTGTTCCGATATCATTTCGGATTAGGACGAGATCATTTTCTGTGAAACTTCTCGGCACCACCTTTTGATTATATCTGGAAGCCATTCGACGTTTTAGAGCTTCTTCCCTGATTCGAGCTCTTTCTTGGGTTTCGGGTAACAAGTCGAGCTCTTCTCTCTGAAGTTGGAAGTTCGCTCCTTCATTGTAGTGAACTACTCTTGGCGATCCTTCCTTGATTTCTACTGGAATCATTGCTTCTGTTCCGTATGCTAATCGGAAGGGGGATTCCTTCGTGGTTGAATGTGGAGTTGTTCGATATGCCCATAGGACCTGTGGCAGCTCTTCTGCCCAGGTTCCCTTTGCATTTTGTAATCTCCGTTTTAGTCCAGCCAATATGACTTTGTTAGCCGCTTCGGCCTGTCCATTGGCTTGTGGATGCTCGACGGAAGTGTACTGGTGCTTTATATTCAGGTCGGCTACTAGTTTTCTGAAGCCTGCGTCTGTGAATTGAGTGCCATTATCTGTAGTTATTGAATATGGAATCCCGAATCTTGTGACGATGTTTCTATATAAGAATTTCCGACTTCTTTGAGCGGTGGCATTGGCTAGGGGTTCTGTTTCGATCCACTTTGTAAAGTAATCTACGCCCACTATGAGAAATTTAACTTGTCCTGACCCCTGTGGGAAGGGGCCGAGAAGGTCGAGTCCCCATTTTGCGAATGGCCAAGGTGAAGTCACGTTGATGAGCTCTTCTGGTGGGGCGATGTGAAAGTTGGCATGTTTTTGACATGGCGGACATGTCTTTACAAATTCTGTGGCTTCTTTTTGTAAAGTTGGCCAATAGAATCCTGCCCGGAGTACTTTTTTGGTGAGAGCTCGCGCTCCGAGATGATTACCACAAATGCCGCTATGTATTTCTTCTAGCACTTCCTTTGTGTTGGAGGTCGGTACACATTTTAGTAAAGGTATTGAGATTCCTCTTTTGTATAGGATGTTGTTTATGATGGTGTAGTACTGTGCCTCCCTTTTTAACTTATTTGCCTCCTTTTCTTCTGCGGGGAGTATTCCTTCTTTGAGGTAATTGATTATGGGAGTCATCTATCCTTGGTCCTGACTTGTTATGGCCAGGACTTGTTCCTCTTCCGAGATTGATAGGTTTTGCAACATTTCCTGGATGAGGCTTCTATTGTTGCCCCCTGGTTTAGTGCTGGCTAGTTTTGAGAGTGCATCAGCTCGGGCATTTCGTTCGCGGGGTATGTGGCAGATTATATATTCCCCAACTTGTCCGAGCAGTTCCTTGGTTTTATCCAAATATTTTTTCATGGTGGGATCTTTGGCTTGGTAGCTCCCTGTTATTTGTGATGTGACTACTTGTGAATCGCTGTAAATATTGAATTTTTGAGCTCTGACCTCTTTAGCCAGCTTCAAACCAGCTAACAGTGCTTCATATTCTGCCTGGTTATTGGAGGCCGGGAACCCGAACTTGACTTGACATTTGTCTGGATTTGCCTCGATTCCCCTTTGTGTGAGCATGAATCCCAAGAATTTGCCTGCTTCAACGGCGAAGGTACATTTTGCGGGGTTGAGTCGCATGTCATGTTTCCTTATAGTGTTGAATACTTGGGACAGGTTGGACAATAATGTATTTTCGCTTTGTGTTTTTATCAACATGTCGTCCACATAAACTTCCATGATTTTTCCGATGTGAGCAGAGAAGACTTTATTCATTAACCTTTGATAAGTAGCTCCCGCATTTTTGAGACCGAAAGGCATCACGATGTAGCAGTAGTTCGCCTTTGGTGTCAAGAATGATGTTTTTTCTTGATCTGGTGGATACATGGGGATTTGGTTATATCCTGAATAGGCGTCCATAAATGATAGGTATCTATATCCGGAGGAAGCATCTACCAGGGCGTCAATACTTGGGAGTGGATATGGATCTTTTGGGCAGGCTTTGTTGAGATCGGTGTAATCGGTACACATGCGCCACTTTCCATTTGATTTTTTCACCAGAACAACGTTGGCTAGCCATAGTGGGTACTTGACTTCTCTTATGAATCCTGCCTCCAGTAGCGTTTGCACTTGTTCTTCCACAGCTCGGGATCGCTCTGGTCCGAGTTTTCTTCGCTTCTGCTGTACCGGCCGAGATCTTGGATAGACCGCCAACTTGTGGCACATTAACTTAGGGTTTATGCCTGGCATGTCTGCGGCTTTCCATGCGAAGAGGTCGGCATTATCTCGCAGAAATTGTATCAGTGAGTTTTTTGAATCTCCTCTTAGGACCGTGCCGATATTAGTCGTTTTATCCGGGGTATCTCCAATCTGAACCTTCTCTATCTCGCCTTCTGGGTGCGGACGAAGTTCCTCCCGACGCTGAGCTCCGCCAAGCTCAATTGTATGAAACTCTTCTCCCCTTCCTTTGAGGTTTAAGCTCTCGTTATAGCAACGACGTGCCATCCTTTGATCTGCTTTTACAGTGGCTATCCCCTCTGTAGTTGGGAATTTCATGCATAGATGTGGGGTTGAGACTATTGCGCCGAGTTGATTGAGTGTTGTCCGACCTATGAGAGCATTGTAGGCTGAACTTACGTCGACTACTATGTAGTCTATTTTGAGGGTCCTAGATTGGTTTCCTTTTCCAAAAGTAGTGTGTAGCGATACGTATCCCAACGGTTGTATCGGGGTGTCTCCTAGTCCAAACAGATTATTCGGGTATGCTCTAAGTTCCCTTTCGTCTAAACCGAGTTTGTCGAAAGCTGTTTTGAATAAGATGTCGGCAGAACTCCCTTGGTCCACTAGTGTGCGGTGTAGATTGGCGTTTGCTAATATAATTGTGATGACCATGGGATCGTCGTGTCCCGGAATGATGCCGGATGCATCCTCTTTAGTAAATGTTATCGCCGGGATGTCGGGTGCTTCCTCCTTTCCCTCAACGTGGTATACTTCTTTGAGATATCTCTTTCGGGATGATTTGGAGATCCCACCTCCTGCGAACCCGCCATGTATCATGTGGACGTGTCTTTCGGGTGTTCGAGGTGACCGTTCAGTTCGTCCATTATCTTCGTCTCTCCGTCTTTTTCTTTGGTCATCATCCCGGGTGGCCAGAAATCGATCTAATTTGCCTTCTCTTACCAATTTTTCTATGATGTTTTTCAAGTCGAAGCATTCGTTGGTAGAGTGCCCTTGAATTCGGTGGTATTCACAATATTCCTTCCGATTTCCTCCTCCCCTTTTGCCTTTGAGTGGTCGTGCTGGGGGAATTTTCTCTGTATGGCAGACTTCTTTGTATATGTCGACCAAGGATGCTTTGAGAGGAGTATAGTTGTTCGTCAAAGTTTGTGATGGACTTCGGAGGTAGGTTGTCGAACCATCTGATCGCCGTTTTTGTGAGAGTTGTTGGAAAGGCTTTGCAGCGAATGGCGTCTGAGGCATCGGTAAGGTACATCCTGCTCCTAAAATTGCTAAGATGGTGGTTGGGATCTGTGGTGCCATCGTACAAAACCATATCCGGAAGCTTGAAGTCTTTTGGAATTTTAGTCTTCATAATTTCCCTGGTGAATGGGTCCTGTTCTTTGCGTGAAGTTTCCTCAGGAGTGGTCCGAGGAGCTTTCATTTTGAGGTCGGCCTCTAATTGCTGTAATTTTTCTTCTAGTTCTCGTCGTCGCCGTACCTCTCTTTGCAGATCTTTTCCGAGTATGAGTTATACCTGGGTGCTCCAGTTTTCTTTCTCTAAACGTTCTTGGAGTGCTTCCATGGCTCCCGGATTTGGTGAGTTTTTGTCCCCGTTGGATCCTGGGGTATCCTTTAGCACCTTTAGCATATTTTTGTGCGGTGTTCTATTTTCCAGATCTAAATCGTGGTCGTTGTCATGGCCGTCCGCCATGGTTTTGGGATGACTTCCAGGTTCCCCGGCAACGGCGCCAATGTTCCGTGGGTTACCTGAAACTG
>NC_029793.2:138800975-138836493 GCF_000816755.2 Arachis ipaensis
TCTGAGGCATCGGTAAGGTACATCCTGCTTCTGAAATTGCTAAGATGGTGGTTGGGATCTGTGGTGCCATCGTACAAAACCATATCCGGAAGCTTGAAGTCTTTTGGAATTTTGGTCTTCATAATTTCCCTGGTGAATGGGTCCTGTTCTTTGCGTGAAGTTTCCTCAGGAGTGGTCCGAGGAGCTTTCATTTTGAGGTCGGCCTCTAATTGCTGTAGTTTTTCTTCTAGTTCTCGTCGTCGCCGTACCTCTCTTTGCAGATCTTTTCCGATCTCCCGTTGTTGCTGGGTTTCTTTCTCAAGTTGTTTTAAACGTTCTTGGAGTGCTTCCATGGCTCCCGGATTTGGTGAGTTTTTGTCCCCGTTGGATCCTGGGGTATCCTTTAGCATAGTGTCCGCGTTTTTGTGCGGTGTTCTGTTTTCCAGATCTGAATCGTGGTCGTTGTCATGGTCGTCCGCCATGGTTTTGGGATGACTTCCAGGTCCCCGGCAACGGCGCCAATGTTCCGGGAGTTACCTGAAACTGTAGATCGATCTCGGATGAGATCTTCTGTGCTGGTCGGAGCTGACGTGTCCTGCTGGCTGGTGGCGGCCGGAGCTGTTGTGGCCGACTTGTTGGACTTGCTGCACTACTGATCCTTGGTCACCGGAGGGTTCGTCCGCCATGGTTTTGGGATGACTTCCAGGTCCCCGGCAACGGCGCCAATGTTCCGGGAGTTACCTGAAACTGTAGATCGATCTCGGATGAGATCTTCTGTGCTGGTCGGAGCTGACGTGTCCTGCTGGCTGGTGGCGGCCGGAGCTGTTGTGGCCGACTTGTTGGACTTGCTGCACTACTGATCCTTGGTCACCGGAGGGTGGGGGGTACCTGCAAGAGACTCCGATGCTTAAGTTAGCATGGGTATTAAGCAGGTTTATGTAGAATCAGAGTATGAGTTATACCTGGGTGCTCCAGTGTATTTATAATGGTGAGAAGTGACCTTCTTAGATAAGATAAGTTAGTTATCTTATCCTATCTTATCTTATCTTTGGATGGAGTCAGCTTATCTTCAAGGGAACCGCCTTTCTCTCTATAGGCTTGGACTGCCTTTGGATTTGGGTCGTGTTCCTCTATTTGGGCCCTTTATTGGGCTTTCCTGCCGAGTTCTTCGTAAAGAGGTCGGTCCGTTTGACCTGAACAGGTCGGTCACTTTGCTACTGAACATCCCGGTTCGGACAGCTCGACCTAGGGTATGAACAGAAGGATTCATCAAAAAGGGTGAAGACTCTCCGACCTTGTATAGCTCGGAAAGACACCCACAGTTGCTTGTTGTTTTACCCACTAAAGGGCTTAGTCATGTGGAAGAGGAAAAAGAAAATCTTCAAGGACGTTGGAAAGTCTAAAGCATGGCTAATGAAGTGGTAGATTTTCAGAAAACCCCAAGAGTTGGGGTGAAGCTGGGTAGGAGCAACTCGGCAGTGGCGCAGGACAGTCATCTCGAAATCAGAAAAAGGAAGAAAAACACCCAAACGGGTAATCATGCTCTCATACATATAGAAAAAATGAGGGGCCGCCTCAGTAGTCCTCGCAAAGCAAACCCGGTCTTCAGGACCCGGGACAACCAACTCATACTTCGGCTCATCCTCATCGAAAGTACAAATTCTATGATGGGTACGGAGATTGGTAATAAACTCAGTGTCTACCCAGGGTTCCTCTCCCAGAATGGTAGCATCCACCCATTGAGCGAGGGTTTCTATGGAAGTCATTCTTTCTTAAAAGGGTATGACGGAACCTACAAAGGAAAAAGAAAAGATCAAGAACAGGGTCTCTAAGGGGTACGGATTCAAACAGAAGCCTACAAGTCAACCTCTCTCTCTAAAAAATAAAAGCATGCAAACAGAAAGCACTTCATAAAAGAGAAGAGGAGAAAAAAACTGACCTTTGCCTGGAAAAAGGATAGAGAAAGATGAATGCCTTCAAACGAGAATTTCCCACTCACGGATAAGTTGAAAATTCGCAGAAACGAAATAACGAAAGAGAGGGAAAGTATTTATAAACACGTTAGGGGCAAAAGCGTAAAAGCAGAAGCAGTCATTAATGGGCGCACCGTTACCAAGGTAATTAATCCCTACGTGTAGATACACGAACCTCTAACGGACGCGACGTTTGATTAGATGCGACTGTGAAAATTCAAAAGTCACGGAAAGTCACGTCGGTTTTAAACGATCACGTCGATTCCTTCACAAGTCGGCTATGACCCCGAGTAGAATACTCGAACCCAAGTCTTGAAAGAAATTGGGCTCGAGTAGGGGCACTGTTCATACCCTGGCCCAACACTAAGGTTCAGGTCCAAACGAAAGACCCAATCCAAAGGATTGAGCCTCACCCCACACCGACCTTCCCCTAAAGAAGTCGGTTCGAGCCACGTCTTGCTATAAAAGAAGTCGGAGACGAGAGTTAGCTGGCAGATAAACACTCATTCCAATAGGTAACTGCCCCTAAAATCTCTCAACCCACTTCTAGGAGCCATATCCCAACTCCCCTAAGATAAAGGGACGGTTATCCACCTTAAAAGGTGGAACTACTTCAACGGTGGTTATTGGTTCACCACTATAAGTACACTGACACCCCTCAGGTATCTCTAAGTCCCAATACTCTCTAGACCTGCTCACACCCTTGCTGACTTAGGCATCAGAGTGTCTTTGCAGGTACCACCCCCCATTCGTTCATACTCACAAGTCGGACGGAGGCCCCCAAGGCGCAAACCCGCTCGAAGGCTTCCTTCCTCAGACGATTGGGCTAACCCAGCGAGTCCAGTCCAATAATCTCCGGTTATCCAACGTAACACATATATTTTGTTTAATTAAAATTTATAATGATTAATCAAATTATTTAAGTTCAATTATTTTTTATGATAAAAAAATAAAACGAGGACTCATATTATATTTATACAAATAACAGCGCTAAAAAAATTATACAAGATCAATAGTTTAGAACCAAGTATTAATTCCTCGTTCGTAGAGCCACATTTTTTTCTGTCGTATTTAGGATGTAAACAAGAAACATATTAATTTTTTTAAGTCAATTTTATTTAAAGTGTAAATGAGATACTTATATATCTATTTAATTTTTATGATAGACTATTGGATAACTAAAAAGACAGTATTTATAGTTTAAAGATAGACACCATACTATATACTATATGCACCATAGAATTCACCGATAAATATATATCATTCTTTGTACTTTATGACTGGAAATTTTAAGGAAGTGGTGGCAGATAGAGTATCGGTTTCTGAAAATAAGTGCCTGCATTCCTAGGACATTTGCTTTTGTTCAAAAGTAAAGGATTTGATTAATTGTAATGACTGCATGATTTAGGAATCCAATATTATACATTTTTATGCATTGCTTAGTGTTTTCTCCAGAGCATGAGAAACCTTGGAGAACATGAATTGGTGGTGCCTGCTGCATCTTACACATTAGACTATGAAAAACCTCTACGACCACCCTAACACCCGGACCCAATATCAGGACCAGTCACACAATAGATAACGGGAATAAGAGTTGAACAAAAGAACTGACAAAAACAAACATTCGGTGAGCAATAAACATGGTCTTTGATTTAATGAATAGTCGATCCATATAAGAAACTTGGAAGACCTAAATGGCACGGCGAAACCAAGCTTTCATGGTAAACATGGCGGTCTCCGGGACCTATGTAGTAAATCCATTGTGTTAGCTTGAAAGAATTTGCCCTAAGCATAACTAATTTGAAGGAGGATATAGAATCAGGAGATCTCGGACAAAAGGAAACAGCCAGATCTGGACAAAACCGTGCGCAACTAATCGTATATACCTTATCCTCACTAGATATGGTGACCAACTTAGTCCAAGACTCTTGAACCCCATACTTCTTCATCACCCACAAAACCAGACGACTCTTGTTTTCATTGAAACAAACAGAAAGGCTGTCCCTCCAGACACCCAACACAGGAAAAAAATGGTCGTCACTATCATTCCTGTTAGGGAGGGACATTTGGCAAAAATTTTCGTTGGCCAAGTCAAAGGAAATGATTTTCCATTTGGAAAGGTTGCCTTGCGGCCGAGCTGCCCAATTGAGAGTGCCATTCACAAACTTCCCTGTCCATTCCCAGGGTTGCTCAAATGGAAGATCTTGATTGATGGTTGTGCAAGAATTCGAACCGAAGGTGTGAACTTTGTGGCCGTGTTCCCAATAACAATCAAGAAACTTGTACTTATCATGCACATGATCATAGCCAAAACCATGCACGCAACCCTCTTGCACAATTTTCAACCAATCGGATACCGATCCGGTACAAGGGTTCCACAATCTGATGGATTTACAGCGGCGAGTCGCACGGCACCTGAACTTGCCCTTGAGCAAGCCGATGCAGAGTAAGCCATTGCAGGAACCAAAGATTTCCAGTTCATCATCAGTCTGGAAGCAGGTATCTTCGGTAAAAGCGGATGCGGATGGGTTCTTGAAGAAAGATTGTACGGAGTAAAATCGAATTTTGTCCCTTCGACTTATGTCACTTCCCAAGCACGCCAGTCGCGGGCGGATCCTGGTTGGATCTGAGGTTGAGCGGTGAAGCTGTTTTTTGGCGAATTTGGAGCTGGAAATTAGTGCATTCCATGACTTGCACACAATCTTGAATTTCACAAGGGAACTCGCCGGAACCCTCACCAGGATCTCCTCAATCAGGTCGCCCAGAAGGATTGTGCTTTCGAGCAGGTTCCCGCTCATACTCACAAATCCCTTGGCGTGGCTTTGGTATGGTAATCCAATTTGTTACCACCTTATTTTGTTTTCAAGTTGCTTTTATTCTTAAGCCTTTTAAAGGGGTCAAGGGTTCACCCTTCCTGACTTAGGCATCGGAGTGTCTTTGCAGGTACCACCCCCATTCGTTCATACTCACAAGTCGGACGGAAGCCCCCAAGGCGCAGACCCGCTCGAAGGCTTCCTTCCTCAGACGATTGGGCCAATCCAGCGAGTCCAGCCCAACAATCTCCGGTTACCCATCGTAACATTGGTGCCGTTGCCGGAGACCCAAGAGATCAACTAGTGATGGCGGACAGATCCCCTGAGGAGGGTCATGTGGAGACAGATTCCGAACAAAAGAATCTGGACAACGGAAATAATGACGTAGACCTAACCCTCCACCAGGGAACCAACGATCAACATAGAGAGGGTACCTCCGGATTCAAAACTCCGAAGGTAAATTCCTCAGAAGGGCGCGATTCGGAGAAAGACGGACAGTCCCACGCAACCGAACTTATGGGATTAGTCCATGTCCACCAAAGTCGCTTGGAACAACTAGAACAAGAGCGGGAGCGACAAAGGGAGATAGAAAAGCACCTGAGAGAGGAGATGGATCGACGAAAAGAGTTAGAGAAAAAACTCTTAAAGTTAGAATCCTCCCTCAAAGGTCGAAACTCCCGTGACGATAGAGAAGAGTCACCCCCAGGAGGGGAGGATCCTTTTAGTGAGGACATAATGAGGGCAAAAGTTCCAAGAAACTTTAAAAGCTCCGATATGGACCTCTATGACGGAACCACAGATCAAAAGTATCATTTAAGCAACTTTAAAAGTCGGATGTATTTGGCTGATGCTTCTGACGCGACGCGCTGCAAAGCTTTTCCGACCACTTTATCGAAAGCAGCGATGAAGTGGTTCGACAGCCTCCCCCCGAGGTCAGTCACCAGCTTTGAAGACCTCTCAAGAAAGTTCTTGATGAGGTTCTTTATCCAGAAAGACAAAGTAAAACATGCGCCAAGCCTCCTGGGGATAAAGCAGGAGGTCGGAGAATCCTTACGAACCTATATGGAAAGGTTCAATAAAGCATGTTTAGAAATCCAAGACCTGCCCACCGAGGCAGTCATAATGGGGTTAGTCAATGGGCTTAGAGAAGGTCCCTTCTCACAGTCCATATCAAAAAGACACCCCACCTCTTTAAGTGATGTACAAGAAAGAGCGGAAAAGTACATCAACATGGAGGAAAATGCTAGACTAAGAGATTCGAGCTGGCAACCTGGGCATCTCCCCTCAACAAAAGAGAGGGAGAGGGAACCCAAGAAGAAGGAAGAACTCGGTCTTGATAGACCAAGAAAATATCACTCTTATACTCCTCTAAAGGTTTCCATAGTGGACGTATACAGAGAGATTTGCAATACTGAAAGACTGCCTCCTCCCAGACCTATTAAAAATAAAAAAGGGGGTAGTCGCAGTGACTACTGTGAGTACCATAAAATATATGGTCACTCGACAAATGACTGTTACGACCTTAAAAATGTGATAGAAAATCTGGCTAGAGAAGGTCGGCTCGACGGATATCTCATAGAAAGGTCGGACGGTCATGGGAAGAGAAAACGAGACGATATGGATAGAAGAGACCCACCACCGCAGACCCCGGAGAGACATATCCATATGATCTCAGGAGGATTCACGGGAGGGGGACTCACCAAGTCCTCTCGCAAAAGACATCTCAAGCGAGTCTACCAGGTCGGAGGAGAGTCAGCCGACCTTCCCACCATTTCATTCACAAGAGAAGATGGGCAAGGAATAATCCCTGGGCATGATGACCCAGTGATAATTACTATGATCCTAGCCAATACCCATCTCCATAGAACCCTAGTAGACCAAGGAAGCTCAATGGACATCCTTTTCAAGCCCGCTTTTGACAAACTAGGGTTGGATGAGAAAGAATTAAGAGCCGACCCCGACACCTTGTACGGACTAGGCGACACGCCAATAAAACCACTGGGATTTTTTCCCCTCCACACCACTTTTGGAAAAGGGGAAAAATCCAAGACTCTGAGTGTAGACTTCATAGTCATCGACGTAGGGTCAGCGTATAATGCTTTAATCGGCAGAGCTACCCTTAATCGACTCGGAGCGGTGGTATCCACTCCCCACCTTTGCATGAAATTTCCAACCTCAGCGAGAATAGCGACGGTGAGGGGAGATCAGAAATTGGCAAGGAAATGCTACAATGAAAGCCTGAATCTAAGAGGAAAGAGCAGAGAAGTCCACACCATAGAGCTTGGCGGTGCAAGGGCCCGAGAAGAGCTACGACCACAGCCGGGAAGAAAAACTGAGGAAATACAGGTCAGCGAAGAGGAAGGAAAAAACACCAACATAGGAGCCAACTTGGGGGAAGCCCTAAAGCAAGGGTTGATTAAGCTCCTAAGAGACAATTCCGACCTCTTTGCCTGGAAAGCCTCCGACATGCCCGGGATAGACCCCGAGCTTATGTCCCACAAGCTCTCGGTATACCCAGGGTCCCGACCTGTACAACAGAGAAGACGCAAGCTCGGCCCAGAACGAGCCCTAGTAATAGAAGAACAAGTACAAGCACTCCTAGAAGCCGGCTTCATCAGAGAAGTCAAATACCCAACATGGCTAGCTAATGTAGTGCTAGTCAAAAAATAAAATGGCAAATGGAGAATGTGTGTCGACTATACCGATTTAAATAAGGCATGTCCCAAAGACCCTTATCCACTACCAAGTATCGATACCCTAGTAGACTCCAGCTCGGGATATCAATACTTATCGTTTATGGATGCCTACTCGGGATATAACCAAATCTCGATGTACGAGCCAGATCAGGAGAAGACATCTTTCATCACACCCAGAGCCAACTTCTGCTATGTGGTCATGCCATTTGGATTGAAAAATGCAGGGGCCACATATCAGAGGCTGATGAATAAGGTGTTCGCTCCCCACCTTGGAAGCTTAATGGAGGTCTACGTCGACGACATGCTAGTTAAAACCAAGGAAGAAGTCGACCTCTTGTCAGACCTCTCGCAAGTATTTGACACCATAAGGTCACACGGGATGAGGCTAAATCCCGCAAAGTGTACCTTCGCGGTGGAAGCGGGAAAATTTTTAGGATTCATGCTGACACAAAGGGGGATCGAAGCAAATCCCGATAAGTGTAGAGCTATCCTGGAAATGAAAAGCCCGACTTGCTTAAGAGAGGTCCAGCAGCTAAACGGCCGACTTGCAGCCCTCTCCAGATTCTTGGCGGGATCAGCACTAAAATCCCTTCCACTGTTCTCCTTATTGAGAAAGGGATGTCAGTTCAAGTGGACTCCTGAATGCGAAGAGGTGTTCTAGGAATTCAAAAGATTCTTGAGTCAACCTCCGATTTTGACCCGACCTATAGCTGGGGAAGACCTCGTCCTATACTTATCTGTAGCAGACAAGGCTGTCGTGTCAGCCCTGATAAGAGAAGATGAGGTCGGTTAGTACCCAGTGTATTTCATCAGCAAAGTTCTACAAGGCCCCGAACTAAGGTACCACAAACTAGAGAAGTTTGCCTACTCCTTAGTAGTAGCCTCACGAAGGCTACGGCCTTACTTCCAAGCTCACACAATAAGAGTCCGCACGAACCAACCCATGAAGCAAATCCTCCAAAAGACGAATGTTGCAGGGAGAACGGTTCAATGGGCAATAGAGCTCTCCGAGTTCGACTTGAGGTATGAAACTCGGACGGCAATTAAAGCCCAATGCCTCACCGACTTTATAGCAGAATACGCAGGAGATCAAGAGGAAAAGCCAACTACATGGGAACTCTACGTAGATGGATCCTCAAATAAAACAGGAAGCGGTGCAGGCATAATATTGGCGGATGAAAGAGGAACCCAAATAGAGGTTTCCCTCAAGTTCGAATTCCCAGCCTCAAATAATCAGGCAGAGTATGAGGCCATGATTGCTGGATTGAAGCTGGCAGAAGAAGTCGGTGCTACGAAAGTGATGGTATATAGCGACTCCCAAGTGGTGACCTCCCAGATAAGTGGAGAGTATCAGGCAAAAGACCCAAATATGAAGAGGTACTTGGAAAAAACTCTGGAGCATCTCGGGATCTTTGCGGAAACCGAGATCAAACATATAACTCGGGATCTAAATAGCAGAGCAAACGCCCTATCCAAGTTAGCAAGTACCAAGCCAGGAGGGAATAACAGAAGCCTGATCCAGGAAACTCTCCAGGAACCTTCCGTGGAAAAAACAGTAGAAAAGCAAGTGGTCCTTGAGGTAACCGGATTAAACCTCGGATGGATGAACCCCTTGGTCGAATATATAAAATTCGACATCCTCCCCAAGGAGAAAAAAGAGGCTAAGAAAATCCGGAGGGAAGCACAACACTACACCCTGGTGAAAAATATTCTCTATAGAAGAGGAATATCAACACCATTGTTAAAGTGCGTACCGACCTCAAGAACCATGGAGGTATTAGAGGAGGTTCACAGTGGGATCTGCGGAAATCATCTCGGAGCAAAGTCACTAGCCAGGAAAGTAATCCGAGCTGAATTCTATTGGCCGACCTTGCAGAAAGATGCCTCAAATTTTGTGAAAAAATGTCAACCATGCCAAATGCATGCAAACTTCCACGTGGCTCCCCCCGAGGAGCTAATCAGTATAACTTCTCCATGGCCCTTTGCAAAATGGGGAATGGACTTGTTAGGCCCTTTTCCCCAGGCCCCGGGACAAGTCAAATACCTGATCGTGGGAATCGACTACTTCATAAAGTGGATAGAAGCAGAACCACTAGCCTCCATCACAGCCCAGAAAAGTCGGAAGTTCTTCTACAGGAATATCATCACAAGATATGGGATACCATATTCCATCACTACAGACAATGGAACCCAGTTCACTGACTCTACCTTCAGAAGCCTGATGGCCAGTATGAAGATTAAACACCAGTTCACCTCGGTGGAGCACCCACAAGCAAATGGACAAGCCGAGGCAGCCAACAAAGTCATACTGGCAGGATTAAAGAAAAGGCTACAAGATGCAAAAGGAGCCTGGGCCGAGGAGCTCCCACAAGTGTTATGGGCTTACAGGACAACGCCCCAATCCGCCACTGGAGAAACGCCCTTCCGACTAGTCTATGGCGTAGAAGCCATGATACCAATAGAAATCAGTGAATAAAGTCCAAGGGTGATTCTCCATGATGAGATCGGAAGCATACAAGGGCATAAAGAGGAGCTCGATTTGCTCCCTGAAGTCCGAGAAGAAGCCAGGATAAGAGAAGCAGCGCTGAAGCAAAGGATGACTACAAGGTACAATAAAAAAGTCATCCGAAGGAGCTTTGCCTCAAACGATTTGATCTTGATTAGAAATGACATTGGGGTCAATAAATCGGGGGAAGGAAAGCTTGCCGCCAATTGGAAAGGACCCTACAAAGTTGGCGAGGTCTTAGGAAAAGGTTATTATAAAGTGACCGACCTGAATGGCACCGAGTTACCAAGGTCGTGGCATGCTTGTAATATGAAAAGGTACTACAGTTAAAAGTGAACTCTACTCCCTGATGTACTCTTTTCCCAACTTCACGATTTTTTCCCGAAAGTTAAAGGGTTTTTCTGGAGAAGGGTTTTTAACGAGGCATCATAGTAGAGACTAAGGGAGAATAGGCTGTCAAAAGCCCTTAGTAGCAGTAAGGTACCTCCCCAATAAATAAAGATCTTTTACAATATCTCTTATAAATTCCTTCTCGTTTATTTTTTTCCTACGAAACGCGCCGACTTAAGCTCGACAAAACGTGAAAATCCCATGAACCGACCTAGATGGTCGTCAGGATAAAACGACGAGGTACAAGTCGGTGTAAAGAGGTTATAAAAGTCGATCGTGAGAAACTCGGGGATAGGCCGACTTATAAGTCGAAATACAAAACCGAGTAGAAAAGAAAACGCGTCGCAAAAATAACCTAAGTCATAGAAGCTCAATAAAACAAAGTTGAGTGTAAGGAATAATAAAAAAGAGATCGAAAAACCTAGGAAAAAGCTTAAAAGCTGTCCTTAAAGCGAAGAGGAACTCAAAAGGACAGACAGCCAGGAAAAAGGTTTCCAAAACTAAAAAGATCAAAAAGAGGGTTTTTCAAAAAAAAAAAAAAACAGAAAAGCATGCACACGCAGAAGGTAACTAAAACCCTTATCCAAAAAGGGTATTTCTTTAAAAACTAAAACCCTTATCCAAAAAATGGTATTTATAAATACTTTTTGTTTACGGCCTTAAAAGGCCAGAGCAAATTGTTCAGTCACCACCACCACCAACAAACAAATATAAAAGAGTTTAAAAAAGGGGGACCCACAGGCCGGGCCCCATATAGCCAATAAAGTTATTTTTTCAGAGGAGTAGACGGATCACCACCAGAACCAGGAAGAATAATCGGAGCAGCGTCAGGACCAGGGAGAGAGGCATCCATAGGAGACGGAGAGGAAGTCGGAGGAACCTTGGAAGAGCTCGGAGCATCCTTTGAGCGAGGAGGGGACTCAATAATCCTCTGCCCTTGAGTCTTCAAGTCGGACTCAGAAACAACTTCGGGGGCAGGAGGAGTCACTATAGCACCATCAATAACGACCTTGTCAGGATCTAAAGGAGAGAGATCCAAGCCAGGAGCAATGACTCCGACTTGCTCCTTAAAAATCCTCCAGGCCTCTTCAGATCCCTCGGCAATAGAGTCCTCCAACTCGGTGTAGGCAGTCCGAGCATTCAGCAGATCTTTTTTCACAACCACAAGGTCCTCAAAAAGGCTTGAGTAGCTTTCCTACGCCTTCAGCCTTAAACCGACCTCCATGTTGCACTGGGCCTGCAACTTGCTCTTCCTCTCCTAGAGATCCTTCCTCTCCTCCTCTAGTTTGGCGACCTCCTCCTTCAACTTCTTCTCATGTTCTTGATATAAAAGAAGTCTCTCCTCCAACTCTTTGGCCCTCGAGGATGAACCAAGAGAGCTAAGAGGAGTCTTCTCAAAAATATCAAGAAACTTGGTGCACACCGCCGCCGCCCTGATACTCTCCTGAGCCAGAATAGTAAGGTGGTTCCAGATAGAAACATCATCCAAGCCTATACAGGCATGGGGATAGATGTACTTCCGGATAAATTCAGGGGCGTCCACTTTGGCTTCGCCCTCGAAAGAAGAACTAAGCTCTAAAGCCTTGCGCTTCTTCCTTTCAGGCTCAGGGGAGGATCGGGGGGGAGGGGACGGCTGAGAAGGAGCAGAAGAAGAGATAACAATAGGTTCAGAAGGAGTTCCCAAATTTCGAGGAGGAGGAGGGGGAGGGATAGCTACCCTGGCACCACCAGTCCTGGCCTGGGACCTTGCCCTAGCCTCCTGGACCCTCTGGTAAGACTCATTCGAATTCCTCCTCGCCATCTCTGTAAAAACAAGTAGTAGCCAAGAGGTCAGACAAGTCAGAAAAAGATAGTCAGACAAATTGGAAATCCAAGAAAACAAATAAAGGCTACCTAATTGTGTTTGGACAAAGGTCGGAGACCCTTGGAGAAATTTTTTAGTATCCAGATAAGGGGGCCTCCCCCATACTTCTCGGAGGAACCCCACAATGGCTGCCTCTACCTCATCCAGGTCGTCCAGACCATATTTCTCACAGGGGGAGGCCTCCAACCAATACAGAGGAAAGCGAGGGGCAGAATTCGAATCCAGGAAAAAGGGGTGGTGACCCTCCACAGCTTGCACTTTGAAAAAATAATTTTTGAAGTCATGAAAAGATTCATCAAAAAGGGTGAAGACCCTCCGACCTTGTATAGCCCGGAAGGACACCCATTATTGTTTATTATTTTGCCCACTGAAGGGCTTAGTCATATAGAAGAGAAAAAAGAAAATCCTCAAGGAAGTCGGAAAGTCTAAAGCATGGCTGACAAATTGATAAATTTTCAGAAAACCCCAGGAATTGGGATGAAGCTGGGTAGGTGCAACATGGCAGTGGCGTAAAACATCCATCTCAAAGTCAGAAAAAGGAAGGAAAACGCCCAGACGGGTAAGCATGCTCTCATACATAAAAAAGAAATGAGGGGCTGCCTCCGAAGCCCTCCCAAAGCAGACCCGGTCTTCTGGACCCGGGGCAAGTAGTTCATACTTCGGCTCATCCTCATCAAAGGTGCAGAGCCGGTGGCGAGTGCGAAGATCAGTAAGAAAATCAGTGTCAACCAAAGGTTCCTCCCCCAGGACCGTAACATCGACCCACTGAGCAAGACTTTCAACAGAAGACATTTTCTTTCTTTTAAAAAGGGTTTTGGTAAAACCTACAAAGGAAAAAGAAAAGAAAATCAAAAAACATGGTCTCTAAGGGGAAGTACGGAATCAAACAGAAACCTACGAATCAACTTATCCATCCGCAAAATAAAAGCATGCAAACAGTAAGCATGTTACAAAAGAAGAGGAAGAAAAATCTAACCTTTATCCGAAAAAGGTTGGAGGAAATGAAAGCCTTCAAACACAAGAATGCTTCACGAACAGGTGGAGAGGAAATTTGAAAAATCGCAGAAACGAAACAATGAAAGAGAGGGAAAGTATTTATAAACACGTTAGGGGCATAATGGTAAAAACAGGCAGTCATTAATGGGTGCACCGTTACCAAGGTAATCAATACCTACGCGAATCTCTAACAGACGCGACATTTGATTAGACGTAACCGTGAAAAATCAAAAGTCACGAAAGTCACGTCGGTTCCAAACAAACACGTCGGTTCCCTCCCCAGTCGGCTACATCCCCGAGTAGAATACTCGAACCCAAAGTCTTAAAAGAAATTGGGCTCGAGTAGGGGCACTGTTCATACCCTGGCCCAATGCTAAGGCCCAGGATCCAAGTAAAAAGGCCCAACTCAAAGGAGTTGAGCCTCACACTACACAAACCAGATGCCACGAAGTCGGCTATCTTCACGACTTGCTCTAAAGAAGTCGGTACGAGGATCAGCTGGCAGATAAACCCTCCCTCAAGAGGATAACTGCCCCTAGAATCTCTCTAACCACTTCCATGAGCCATATTTCAACCACCCTAAGATAAAGGGACGGTTATTCCCCTTAAAAAGTGGCACTACTTCAACGGTGGTTATTAGTTCACCACTATAAATACACTGACACCTCTCAGGTATCTCTAAGTCCCAATACTCTCTAGACCTGCTCACACCCTTGCTGACTTAGGCATCGGAGTGTCTTTGCAGGTACCACCCCCCATTCACTCGTATTCGCAAGTCGGAAGGTGGCCCTGAAGACGCCAATCCGCCCGAAGGCTTCCCTCCACAGACGATTGGGCCAACCCAGCGAGTCCAGCCCAACAATCTCCGGTTACCCATCGTAACATTGGCGCCGTTGCCGGGGACCCGAGAGATCAACCAGTGATGGCGGACAGATCCCCTGAGGAGGGTCATGTGGAGACAGATTCCGAACAAAAGAATCTGGACAACGGAAATAATGATCAGTAATTAAATTATAACAATAAAAATTAATTATATTCAGTGTTAATTATTTGCAATAAAAATACTAACATTAAAATATATCAAGAAATCATTCTTAAGTTTCATCTTCTATGCCGATTATTTACTATTCCATTACACTGATTCCTGAATTATTTGGCCAATTTGCGATTTTAGAATTTTAAATGTATTTCTTTAAATTTGTTTAGGTTGAAGCAAAGAAACTGTTGGGAATAAGGAGTATGACCACAATCCAATCAATTATGTGTCAAATAATTTGTTATTGTTATTATATTAAAATGTTAATATAATAAGGTCCTTGATTAAATTTATAGATTTATCATTGTGATAGTGATCATAATATTGAGAGATAAATCTTTTATAATTTAATCTAAATTGTTCTTGGTCATAGGATTATTAAAAAGGACATTAATAATCCGGAAAGATCAATATATATATAATGGTCTTCATTGGATGAAGATTAATAGATCTTATTTATTAAATTATACATATAGATGGTGCATATAGAGATATGACTATTGAACTGACCCACTCTGAGAATTTCTAATGGTTATAATTACCGTATATTTGTCAATAGGATATTCTCAAGATGAACATAGTAACAGAGTTTTCTTTGACCTGCGACTGTCATAGTAATTAACAATGTATTTATTATACTTTGATTCCGGACACCTAATACCCTAGGGTGCTAATTGAGTGGATATTGGATATGATTTAAATACTTGTAGAATTAATGATTAGTCAATAAGGAATCCGTCAACTCTTGGTAAAGAGTTTGAGTTCTATGATTATAATGATTGAGATAAATGAAACATTGGCCAAGAGAATTGAATGAATGAAGAAATGAGTTTCCTAGGTCATTCACAGTTCATTATAATAATGGTAACAAGTTAGAGTTTGACAATTAAACCATACTCTAAGGGTTAACCAAGAGTTGGAAAGATGGAAGGAACTATACTTTGTTTTTCTAAGGTTCTTAGTAAAAATATATTACTTCATACTATTGGGTCGTTGAGGAGTGTTGCTAGACGCCAACCTCGATTAGTAAATTTAGTATGACTAATTTACTACCCGCTTAGTATTGAACCTATGGGGTCACACACTAACGAGTGTTCTAATCTTTGCTGTAGAATTATTTAATTATTATTTTGATTTGATCAAATAAATAATTATATTAATTCAAATGGAATATTATTATATTCTTTACTAGCACCAAGAATATAATAATAGTATGATGATTGAAAATATTAAATGAGATTTGAGAATAATTAGTTATTTTATTTCTAAATTTGGATGAGATTCTAACTGATTCTGTTTTCAAATTGAGTGATGATATGATTCATAAATTTGAAGGATTCAGATTTAGAATTTCAAGATATGATTTAAATTTGAATTGAGATTCAAATTTAAAATTAGTAACAAATCTCATACTATATATATGTGTGCCAAGAGTAAAGGAAAGACAGAGGAGAATAACAAGAGTTTTATTCATTTACCTCTACGCACATAAATGTATGTGAGCCTAATTCTTGGAGAAGAATTTTATGGTGTGCAAAGAATTGCAAGAGGTTTCTCAATTTAGATCAGATATCCATTGGTCAAAGAGTTGACAGCAAAGGTTGGTCTCGGTGTGGATACGCATAGCGCCTTCGTACCATCGAAGGAGAAAAAGATTTTTACTAGCGTACTCAGGTATTTATATATGATCTATGTATTATTTCTAGAATAAAATTTAAGTACAAAATAGATCTTTAAATTACCTTTTTTTCGTGTTATGAACACATGGTAATCCTTCAGAAACAAACATTTTCTTCTTGCCTTGTTTAGTTTTGGTGGAATTTTGAAGTTACATTTATAAATCAGTTTAGTAAAGAGGTTAATAACACATTGTAATATTACTTATTCAACTTTGCATTGTTGGATATAGTGGGCTTGCATCTAGTTCGAAATTAGGACTGGATGTTTGCACATTCATTCACATTCTTTGTCTCTAAGGCTTGTTCTTGTTGACTTTAACATAATGAAAACATGCTTTGATTACATTGTTAAGAATCTAATAAGTGCATCTGTTCAAGAATGTTTAAGACCTTAGTCCGTGGTTGATAGCATAAAATGGTAGCATTATGTTTGATGTTCTAGTAGATTGTCACCTATGTTATCTTCACGCTCGTTTTGTATATATAACTATAGATATATTGAAGTCATACCATTATTACTTAATATATTTACTTGAAAGTTTCCCTTGTGCCCACCAATTTTCAAAACACAAAACAGAGTTCTCATGTTGAAGCTACATCATATATTTCGTTTATTTATAGTTTGCATCATCTTTTTATTATTATTACTATTATTTGGCTGGTTGGTTTGCTTGATTTTATATCTTCTCTTGTGGTATGATTTGCAGGAGGGAGCAATGAGTGCAGATCAGCTCATTGAACGCGTAGAAACTGGTCTCAAAGTCAAGCAATAAACCTAGCAAGTCTTTTGTTGTTCACCCTATCACTTTTAAGGAAAAAGTTTGGTAACCAAAAATTTTCAGCCATAATCAGCTAAAATTTTTCATATTTTACTTCATTTATATCATTTAATAACAGTTTTATTTTTTACTTCACTCTCTTATCATTCTACTTATCACCGTTCATTCTACTTATCACCGTTCTTATCAAATCTGCTAATTAATGATATTAATTAGAAAATCATATCCCTTTTTGTTAGGCACTATTGTAATCAATACTTAATATTCCTTTTTATAATTTGATTTTTATATATAAAAATACAATAAAAATTAATAATAATTATATTTAAGAACGGTAATTATAATATCAATTACATTAAATAATTGCAATTGATTCTTTGTCCGTTATGGTATTTATCATCAATTATTTAAACTATATTTTATTATTTATAAAATGTGTTGAGGTGATTTGAGTTTTTTTAATTAAAAATATAAGAATTTGAAATTTTTATTTGGAAGAAAAAATTATACAATTATAAATACATGTAATAATAATAAAGGAAAAATTTTTGCAATCTGATTCACATTAAATTTGGAATTAACTTTTAGTATAATTAAATAAGGAAAGATAATTAATGATAGAAAGAATAAATTAATTGCGTCAATTAAATTAGGAGAGTGATCCACACTCTCTTATAAACGCAAATACTATTAGTCATATACCTTTATTTATTATCTATAATATTTTGGTTACGTAGGATTGCCGTTAATTTAATTGGGTGTCCACCGCTCAGCACAACAGAATCAAGTTGTCCAGTGACTAACTATCAATGGAAAAAAAAAAAGTCTGAAAGACATAATAGGGTGATCTTAGTCTTCCAATATATTCATCTATGACATCCAACATTCCAACAGAAAGTATTCTTTGCAGTTTCAATACACCTGAAAATGTTAAAAGTAATACGAAATTTTAGAGGAAAAGGATAATAATGTATAGAAGCAATTTACAGAAAGTGCAGCTTTAATTAAACTATACAATTAAAAGTGGGGCAATGTTACATGACCAAAATATTATAGATAATAAATAAAGGTATATGACTAATAGTATTTGCGTTTATAAGAGAGTGTGAATCACTCTCCTAATTTAATTGACGCAATTAATTTATTCTTTCTATCATTAATTATCTTTTCTTATTTAATTATACTAAAAGTTAATTCCAAATTTAATGTGAATCAGATTGCAAAAATTTCTCCTTCATTATTATTACATGTATTTATAATTGTATAATTTTTTTCTTCTAAATAAAAATTTCAAATTCTTATATTTTTAATTAAAAAAACTCAAATCACCTCAACACATTTTATAAAAAATAAAATATTTTAAATTTGATCAATTTTTATTTATTGAAAATTAAAAATATCTAAAATTGTTGGTTCATGACCTGCAAAATAAAATAATAAATAATAATAAATTAGCACCAATTTATTGATTATGGATATTATATATATAAAATTATAAATATTATACGTATAAAAATATGGATGTTAAATTAGAGAATTTAACAACTTCTGGTATACAACTCATATTTTACATATAGGCTATTATAAAATAAAAAAAATTAAAATTAAAAATAAAATTTTAAAAATAATTATTAACTCGTCGTATTAAAATCAATAAATAAGTATACATATGAATAGTAAATAAAAATATTAAAATTTGGTAATATTAATTGTAAAAATTTGTTAATTATAAATATTATACGTATGAAATTATGAATGTTATGAGTATGAAATTATGGATGTTATTAATATAAAATTTTGGATATTATGTGTATCTTACTTAATTATGGATGTTATGTGTATGAACTTGGGGATGTTATGAATAAATTTGTCAATTGAATAAATTGATTTAGGTATTTGATATTTTTTTTTTCAAATTTAATTATAGTAAAATTTAGAAATATATGTGAATTAAAATAAATCATTTTCACTTTGAAAAACATGAAATAAATTTTTAAATTATCAAAGACGGTGATTTAAAAAATTATACGTTGATTTAAATGTATAATGTCTTCAAAAATAAAATATTAAAATATTTTGAATCATGATTTATTAGTATATATGTAAAAGAATTTGAACTACATAATAAAATATAGTTTAAATAATTGATGATAAATACCATAACGGACAAAGAATCAATTGCAATTATTTAATGTAATTGATATTATAATTACCGTTCTTAAATATAATTATTATTAATTTTTATTGTATTTTTATATATAAAAATCAAATTATAAAAAGGAATATTAAGTATTGATTACAATAGTGCCTAACAAAAAGGGATATGATTTTCTAATTAATATCATTAATTAGCAGATTTGATAAGAACGGTGATAAGTAGAATGATAAGAGAGTGAAATAAAAAATAAAACTGTTATTAAATGATATAAATAAAGTAAAATATGAAAAATTTTGGCTGATTATGGCTGAAAAATTTTTGTTACCAAACTTTTTCCTTAAATTAAATATATATCATTCTTTGTACTTTATTATGACTGGAAATTCTATGGAAGTGGTGGTAGAAACAGTATCGGAATCTGAAAATAAGTGTCTGCATACCTAGGACCTTCATTTTTGTTCAAAAGTAAAGGATTTGATTAATTGTCATGACTCCATGATTTAGGAATCCAATGTTATACATGTTTGATGCACATTGCTTGTGTTTTCTCCAGAGTATGGAAACCTTGGAGAACATGAATTGACGGTGCCTGATGCACCTTATGCAGTACTGATAGAGATATATAATTATATATTACTAATTTACTATTAGATAGCCACTGGGGATAATCATATGGATAGAGAGTAGAGTCATGTAGCGCTACACCAAGTTGAGGAAAAGAAAATAAACTGCATTAGTAAATGAGAGTAGGACTTAAAAGAAGCCACAATAAGAAAGAGTCATTAAGCAATAAACATGGAGTTGATTTAATCAGTAGTGGATCCATATAAGAAACATGGAAGACCTAAATGGGAGGGCGAAACCAAGCTTTCATGATAAACATAGCAGTTATGAATACCTAGTTCGTAAAGATTTGGATGCGTTAGCTGGCCAACATTTGCATTAAACATAACAAATTTGCAAGCATTGGAATAATAGGAAACAGCCAGAACGTCATCATTTTCCATGATGTACAAGGCTGTAAATGACTGAAGCCATGTTGATCCACAACCCCGGGGTACTAAAAGCTCACTAGATATGGTGACCAACTTAGTCCAAGACTCTTGAACCCCATGCTCCTTCATCTCCCACAAAACCAAACGACTATAGTTTTCATTGAAACAAACACAAAGGTTGTTCCTCAAGACACCCAACATAGGAAAGAAAGTATGATCCCTATTAGGCAGGGACATTGGGCAAAAACTCTCGTTGGCTAAGTCAAAGGAAAGGATCACCCATTTTAAGCTGTTGTTACGAACATGAGCAACCCAATTGAGAGTGCCATTCACAAACTTCCCTATCGCCTGCCGGGGATAAAATGGAGGATCTTGAATGATGGTTGTCCAAGAATTCGAACCAAAGGTGTGAACTTTGTAGTGGTGTGCCCAAGAACCCTCAAGAAACTTGTAATTATCATGCACATGATCATAGCCAAAACCACACATGTAGTCCCCGATCATGAGCCCCCCTTGCCGAATTTTCAACCAATCGGAAGCCAATCTGGTACAAGGGTTCCACAATCTGATGGATTCCCAGTCTGTATGACGGTTGATCAAGGCGAGGCAGAACAAGCCATTGCAGGAACCCAAGATATGCACATCATCATCCATCTGGAAGCAGGCATCCTCAGTAGGCGCGGATGGATTCTTAAATAGAGACTGCACCGAGAAAAATCCGAATCCGCGATCAATTCTCAATATTCTCAATACGAGTCGTGGGCGGGTCATGGTTGGATCTGCTGTTGAGCAGTGAAGGTGGTCGCTGGCGAATTTTGGGCTGGAGATTAGTGCATTCCATGATTTGCACACAATCTTGAATTTCACAACGGAACTCGCCGGAACCCTCACCAGGATCTCGGCGATGATTTCGTCCGGAAGGATCCGCAGCGTCGAAGAGAGGTGCTTGTGCTGCTTGTCGGTGGTTCCGAGCAGGTTCCCCCTCATTCTGGAGAAAGAAGGGGCGGCGCGATTAGTAGCAGTGGAAGTATGCAACTTGGGACGGGTTGGTATTTTTAAAAGTTTCTTTTATTTTTTGACTTTACAAGCGTGGTTTTAGAATTGAGGAGTAGGGTGTACATGGTCGGGTGAAACCAGGTTTGATGTGACTTAGATCCAATTCGAAATATATATCGGATTTATTTATTAGATTCGAATCTGACCTTAGACCCGATGAAACTAATACACTTTCGGGCTACAATTATACCGGGTGAAAATCGGGCAGTTAACATTACATTACGTTGATACTTTCTTGTAAACTAGCATGTAAAAATATCCAAATTTTCAAGGCTCCAACCATTAGTTAACATGGTAAAATTCACTTAGAAAAATATAACAAGAACCAACCCTTCTTCAAAATTAAAGTATAACCACAATCAATATTAAAGCATAACCACAATCAATATTAATATTGTCTAATAATACCAAATATTTAAATCAATACAAATAACACAATCTTATGTATTAGTCTAAAGTCTTATGTATTCTAAACATAAAACATTAACTTATAGCTTTATAATGACTAATAACACAAAATATTAAGGTTTACAATACTTAAATTCCACGTAAGAATAGTCATGATCCATCACTAATAACACAAAATATTAATTGTGTATGATGACCGGGCCACCGGACCGACTTCGGGTGACCCGAGCTATGGTCCGGACCCGACCCGAAATAATGACCGGGTCTATTTTTGAGACCTGTACCCGACCCTAAATCCGATGAAATCACACCAAATTAGTCCCTAAAGTGTTCGGGACCGGGCCGGGCCGAGTCTGTGCACCCCTATTGAGGAGTGTTGCCTCTCCAACAATTTTTATGATTTGTAGTTATTAAGTAGTTATTAATGATGTTTTAATGGTGTGAGATTTTATTTAGGAGTTATTCTCCACATATAAGCGTTTTCTCATATAAATTATACAAGTCATTTATATTCACACGTTTTTCACGTTTTTTTTTTTTCTGTGCCTCTTTTTTTTCTTCTTTTTCTTTATCTGTGCTTTCTCTTTTTTTTCTCTTTCTTCTTCTTTTTTCGTACCTCTTCTTCTTCTTTTTCTTTCTCTGTGCCTCTTCTTCTTCTTTTTTGTAATTTTTCTCTCCCATTATCGTCGTCATCAACATCACATCTTCCTCCTCCTTCTCTTCCTCCTTCTTTTTTCATTGAAATTTCTTCTCCTGTTTTCGTTTTCTCTTTTTCCTTCATCATCAGTTATCTCGTTGTTGAAAATAATAAATAATTCAAGTTTAGATTGTCAATTGAATCAAAACGAAATTGATTATTGTTTTGAATCCAAGACTAAGGTGTGGTTCAATTTAATAGAAAAAATATAGTATTAGAGGAAATATTTTTTTTGCAGTAAATTTAGATATAGTACGAAGATATTTGGGTGTATCACAAAGATATTTGGGTGTATTTTAAGAATTTTTTAGTATATTTTTATTCTGATAAGTTCTGCATAATTTAAAATTCTTCATCTTCTTCCTTCTCATCTTCTACTGTTTCTTCTTCTTTTTTTATCATCATCACTGTCTTCTTTTTTTTTTTTCTTATTCATCTTTTTTTTTATTTTACCTTCTCAAGTTTCTTCTTGTTTTGCTCTCTTAATAAGAATAAAAACAAAAAAATCAAATAAAGAAGAAAAAGAAAAACATAATGCTGCAAAATTACTTGAAAGAGGATAAACTTACATTCATTTAACTAAAAGAAAGAAAGAAATAAAGAAGAAAAAACGCACCATTAGAGAAAATATTTTTCTGTATTTGCAGCAAATTTGGGTGTAACACGAAGATATTTGGGTGTAATACGAAGATATTTAGGTGTATTTTAAGAATTTTTTGGTGTATTTTTATTCTGATAAGTTCTGCATAATTCAAAACTCTTCCTCTTCCTCCTTCTCATCTTCTACTGTTTCTTCTTTTTTTAGGGTAAAGTATACTTTTTGTCCCTGAAGTTTGGTAAAAATTTCAAAAATACCCCTAAGTTTTATTTTATTTCAATTTTGTCCCAAAAGTTTTCGATTTGCATCAAATATACCTTCGACGGCTAAATTTTCAAAAAATTTAAGACCAATTTAAAAATAATGCATGAAAATTATGCTTGATTTGTTTGTGTTGAGGGTTGTTCTTATGAAATTGTTGTTGAATTGGTCTTAAATTTTTTGAAAATTTAGCCGTCAAGGGTATATTTGATGCAAATCAAAAACTTTTGGAACAAAATTGAAACAAAAAAAAACTTAAGGGTATTTTTAAAACTTTTATCAAATTTCAGGAACAAAAAATATACTTTACCTTTTTTTTTATCATCATCACAATCTTTTTCTTTTTTTTTCTTATTCATATTTTTTTTTATTTTACCTTCTCAAATTTCTTCTTGTTTTACTCTCTTAACAAGAATAAAAATAAAAAAATCAAACAAAGAAGAAGAAGAAACACATAATACTGCAAAATTACTTGAAAAATGATGAACTTACATTCATTTAACTAAAAGAAAGAAAGAAATAAGGAAAAAAAGAAGAAGAAAAAAACGTAGTAGTAGAGAAAATATTTTTCTATATTTGCAGCAAATTTGGGTGTAACACGAAGATATTTGGGTGTAATACGAAGATATTTGGGTGTATTTTAAGAATTTTTTGGTGTATTTTTATTCTGATAAATTCTGCATAATTCAAAACTCTTCCTCTTTTTCCTCTTTATCTTCTACTGTCTACTGCTTCTTCTTCCTCATCTTCTTATTTCGTTTTATTATAATTCTTCTTGGGAGAAAAAATCAAACAAAGAAGAAAAAAATACATAATATTGCAAATCAATAGAAAGAAGAGTAGGAAAAAAATGCAGCAACAACAACGGTAATAAAAAAACAACGATGAAGATGAAACACGCGAAGAAAAAGGAGATACACAAAGAAAAAAGAGAAGAAGAAGAAGGAAGAGGAGGAGGAGAAAGAGGAACGTGAAGAAGAAGAAGTGTCTTCCATAATGATGAGTGAGAGCGCGCTTTGAAAATGGTTGAGTGACGCGTCACAGTAGGTGAATGTAGTTTTTGTTAGATTTGGCCCAACTTATAAGACTTGTAAGCCAAAAAGACTTGTATGTGTAGCATAATTCTTTATCTAATAGTATAAGTGTAAGGGCAAAGGATTAGATGGTCTCCGAACGTTTGGACTATTAAATGATTCTATAACAAAACATGTTTTTTAAGTTTTTTAATAATTGTTAAATAGTCCTTATTTAATTTTAATTACAAATTAACTCCATATATTTTATTTAATTATAAAAACTATTTTTTATTTTATAAATTATTATTTTATCATTCATCTATTATGTTTATTAACAATAAAAAATAAAAATAATAACAAATTAGATATTCGATTGATCGTAATAATTTTTTGGCAATTCTAACCGATTAAAAGTTTATCTTTTAATCCGTTACATCCCTCGAGCGTTGTGAAGTTGTGTTTCAGAGAGAATCAATCAATTGGATTAACAAAACAATCGATTGAATTTTAGGTTTCCATGACTCAATCGATTGGATTGAGCTTCATCACAAAACAATCGATTGAAATTGCAAGGCAGCATAGTTTTCGCAAAAATCAATCGATTGGGTAATATAAACAATCGATTGAAAGCTTTAAATCCATATTGCTTTGAAGACTTCAATCGATTGGGCAACACAATCAATCGATTGAATTGTGATTCCTCAAGTTGCTTTGAAGCTTTCAATCGATTGGTAATATGGCTAATCGATTTTGATTTTATATAATTATATATTACTAATTTACTATTAGATAGCCACTGGAGATAATCATATGGATAGAAAGTAGAGTCATGTAGCGCTACACCAAGTTGAGGAAAAGAAAATAAACTGCATTAATAAATGAGAGTAGGACTTAAAAGAAGCCACAATAAGAAAGAGTCATTAAGCAATAAACATGGAGTTGATTTAATCAATAGTCGATCCATATAAGAAACTTGGAAGACCTAAATGGGAGGGCGAAACTAAGCTTTCATGATAAACATAGCAGTTCAGAAGACCTGCTTTGTAAAGATTTGGATGCGATAGCTGGCCAACATTTGCATTAAACATAAGTAATTTGCAAGCATTGGAATAATAGTAAACAACCAGAACGTCATCATTTTCCATGATGTACAAGACTCTAAATGAATGAAGCCGTGGGAATTCATAAGCCCGGGGTACATCATGCTCCCTAGGTATGGTGAGCAACTTAGTCCAAGACTCTTGAACCCCATGCTCCTTCATCTCCCACAAAGCCAAACGACTAAAGTTTTCATTGAAACAAACACAAAGGTTGTTCCTCAAGACACCCAACATAGTATAGGCACCAGTACTATAATCGTAATCAACATGATCCATATTAGGCAGGGACATTGGGCAACAATTCTCGTTGGCCAAGTCAAAGGAAAGGATAACCCATTCTAAGCTGTTGTTACGAGTATGAGCTACCCAATTGAGAGTGCCATTCACAAACTTCCCTATCGCCTGCCGGGGATAAAATGGAAGATCTTGAATGATGGTTGTCCAAGACTTCGAACCAAAGGTGTGAACTTTGTAGCCGAGTGCCCAAGAACCCTCAAGAAACTTGTAATTATCATGCACGTGATCATAGCCAAAACCATACATGTAACCCCAGTTCATGTGCCCCTCTTGCCGAATTTTCCACCAATCGGAAGCCAATCTGGTACAAGGGTTCCACAATCTGATGGATTCCCAGAGTCTATTACCGCTGATCAAGGCGAGGCAGAACAAGCCATTGCAGGAACCCAAGATACGCACGTCATCATCCATCTGGAAGCAGGCATCCTCAGTAGGCGGGGATGGATTCTTAAACAGAGACTGCACCGAGAAAATTCCGAATCCGCGATCAGTTTCCAATAGGAGTTGTGGGCGAGTCATGGTTGGATCTGCTGTTGAGCGGTGAAGGTGGTCGCTGGCGAATTTTGGGCTGGAGATTAGTGCATTCCATGATTTGCACACAATCTTGAATTTCACAACGGAACTCGCCGGAAGCCTCACCAGGATCTCGGGGATGATATCGTCCGGAAGGATCCGCAGTGTCGAAGAGAGGTGTTTGTGCCGCTTGTCGGTGGTTCCGAGCAGGTTCCCCCTCATTCTGGAGAAAGAAGGGGGCGGCGCGATTAGTATGCAACTTGGGACGGGTTGGTATTTTTAAAAGTTGCTTTTATTTTTTGACTTTAAAAGGATAGTCTTAGAATTTGCATAAACATTGGATATTGTTGTGATTCTCTCTATTCCTTAGAACTAACTCAGCACTTTTCTAGGCTTGCTTAATTATGGTGGAAATTTGAAGTTGCATACAAATTTACTCTGCTGAGTAAACAAAAAAGTGGAAATATTGTTGCTCATAAACCTACCAAGTCTTTATTTATTGTTCACCACACTATCACTATTTTATTCAGGTGTAATGAAACCACATGGATTATATCGTGAGCACAAGGGACTAACAGAAAAAAAATTTCTGAAAAATACTTGTTTTTATTTATTAAAAAATATAGATAATGGTAACAGGTATGATTGAACTTCACTATAATTTTGATGAATTAAATCTATTCCATTAACTTTACCAATCCAAACAAGAAGAGTTCATTAAATTCCCTTGAAACTAGATTTTACTCCACTCCCACTAGCGCCAATTCAAACGTAGCACTAGTAAACCAACACCAATTTACTAATTCCTCATTATTTCAAAAGATTTGGATGGCAAACTTTTTGTTAATATATAATGTAATCAATACTATTGGATTGTGGATGTCTCATGTCTGTAAAAAGAGTCATCATTCATTCAACTAAAAAGAAGCTTAGAGAAAATAACAAACAAAACTGAAAACGGTCAAGAGAGCATTTAACAACCAAAAAGCAAAGTTGGTATGTAAAAACATTGTCTGCCTCTTCAACAATATCTAATTTCCAAAAGCCAAAATATAACAATTTAACGCTTCTTGGAAACACCAACGGTCTTTCCCCTACGCCCAGTAGTCTTGGTGTGTTGACCGCGAACTCGGAGGCCCCAGTAGTGCCTCAAACCACGGTGGTTTCTGAAAAATAGTGTCAACGTGTGTGTCAATACAGGAGCTAGAATAGTTCATGAAGAAAAAGACATACAGCAGCTAGAATTTTTAAGTCAACCAATGCATAAGCATATATTAACCACAGCTTTCCCTGAATATAATGTGTTTTGAGGACTGGCAAGAGAAAAGATAGCTAGTGTTGCATCATATAATGACTTATTTGTACATCTTAAGAAATTATTGTAAACCGTAATCTTGTAATGGAAAAAGAACACCATGATTTTAGATCAAATCATGCAGGATAGTCAAATCAAATACACACTCATGAAAAGCCATTGAACTAAATTGAAAAGACGAAGATTCAGATAACTATATCTACCAGGTAATGAGGATATTTTGTTCCGTCTATGATAAAAATATATAATAAGAATAGAAATAAACAATCACACCATCATAAAATGAAAAGAGCAAGTTAACAACTAAACCAAAAACCATACCAAAAATCAACTGGTCCATTAGATATCATGTTAGCACAATATCAAACAGAGACTACATTCAACTTCATCCAAAATTACATTGAACAAACAAACAATTAACATCCATCCCTATCCGTAAATTCTAAATAAAGATTCAATCTAAATCAGACTAAATTAAAAAGTTCATTAAAGAGTTATGAGTGAGACCTGATTTTCTTGAGTCTCTCCAAGTCATCCCTGAGCTTCATGTCGAGGGCGTTGGACACGACCTGAGAGTACTTGCCATCCTTGTAGTCCTTCTTCCTGTTGAGGAACCAGTCTGGGATCTTGAATTGCCTTGGGTTGGCAACCACAGTCATCAGATTATCAAGCTCAGCAGCACTTAATTCACCAGCTCTGCCCAATCAATCAACAACAACAGAAACATACCCTATCAGATAACCTGGCCTTATATCCTAAAGTCTATAGTCTATAATTTCAACCATTAGTAAGATAACTAACGCCACAACTTATCTTATGATATCATATACATATACATAAACATATAAGGTACCTCTTGTTCATGTCGATATCGGCCTTCTTGCAACAGATGTTGGCGAATCTCCTTCCGATACCTTTGATGGAGGTCATAGCAAACATAATCTTCTGCTTCCCATCTACGTTTGTGTTCAGAACACGAAGAATGTGCTGGAAATCCTCGTTTGCCACTAGAGACTACATTACTCAAAAGAGAGAGAAAGAGGACAATAACACAATCATCATACTGCATTCTAAGCATAAACAAGGCAAAGGTTGGTTTCAAAACCCTTGATTTCAGATCAAAGGCTAGTTTTTTTTTTTTAAAAAAAAAAGGCGATGGAAGTTCACGTTTGCAAGATAGTTGAAATCAAAACCAGAAAGTTCTCAAAAGAATCAAAGACATATGCAGAAAGAGAAGAAATTTGGTACCATGGTTGAATGAAGGGAGATTCAAGGAAGTTGGATGTGGCTCTGCTCCGCGCAGCTGGGCACGACGCCTCCTTTGCTAAAACCTCCGCTATTCCAACTGCGCAACGCAATAGGAGGAGGGTTTCTTCTTTTCTTTATTTATTTGGGCCTTAGTGGGCCTTAGTAAATCTAGATCTGGGCCATAAACATGGGCTTCTTGTTTACACCATATTCATAATTTCATATAATATCCTTCCTATGTTTGGGTTTCATGTCTCCAATGGCCCTAAAACAATGTGGACATTTGCTAAATTTGTGCTGCATTATCTTAATTTTTTATATTAAAAAGTTGAAAAAGAAAAATAAGCCAGGCCATCCTTATCGCGCTTGATTTTTATTTAGTTTTTCTTTGGATTTTAAGTCTATTTTAATATTAAAAACACAAAAAAAAAAAAATTATGAATCTCAGAAAAGTGTTAACACATACGATTTGTTTGGTAAATTTTATGTTCAGTGAATAAAAAAAAAGCATGTATTTATATTTGTAATTTTTAAAAATTAGAGGGGTTTTTAATATCATCCAAAGAGATATTTTTTAAATCAATTTTTATTTTATCAAAATTTAAAATTCAAATATAATTTTGTTATCATTAAAAAATTGTTTTTTCAAAAACTAACTTTAATAAATTATTTTTAAAGAATAAAAACTTTTCAAAATAACCGTAATATGTGAATACAAGTTTTATTTTTATTTGAAGTGGATAACTCAACTAATTAATTAACTAAAGTCATAAATAAAATTCAAGGGTAATGAAGCAGAACACTCTAATAAGTATTTATTTAGTAATAAAAAACTCAGATGTGTTCAGTACCAGTTAACCCTCTCGACTTAGGAGTTGGTTGTTTTTTCGCTTAACCGAAATTATTCATTAAATAGCTACATTGGCATTAAGTACTGGATTCAACTTTTGGTCCACCTTCAACGAACAAAGTATCAAGTAATGCGATGCATGGGCAATAATAATCAATCAATCCACATTATGAAAATCGATTACCACCAAATCTATCTATTCTTTTTAGTGGTCAATTGAAATACGTGGCAACACGACGTGGCTCCAACTTCTCCACAGGTTAATATCCAATCAATTGTCACAACCATATATTATATCTCAAATACGTGTAGCTCCCGAGTATGACCTAATTTCAGTAACTTGTTTCATTCATATCAGTAATATTAATACTTTTGAATAATCAAGCCTTGTTATGAATTTAATTAATTCTACATCTTAAGTAGAATGATATTTTAATAATAATAACAGTAATTTAGTAAACAGTATTTGAGGGAAGGGAGATACCGAGAATCCGAGATAGGCACAGCAAGCAAGTGACATCAAGGAATATGGTGTGATTTCTCTTGGTGAAGACTAATTAATGTTAACAATAATATTTGTTCATACAAACAAATGTTTTATTATTTAATTAGAACTTAATATTGTTAAATATATCATGTTTAAAATATAATTAAATATAGAGAAAAGGACAAATAAATCCTTGACTTTTTTTTCGTGGACATTTTTGTCTCTAAAAAATAAAAAATACATTCATGTCTCTGACCCCTCTAAAATGTGGACAAATATACCCCCCGTTAAACTTCGTCTGTTAGTCCCGATGGAAAACGCTGACGTGGCTCCCGTGGCGCTGACCTGGACGTAACGGGATGACACATGGGCTATACCTTCTGAAAATAGGACGTATTAGTCCCCAGGCTCCAAAACGACGCCATTTCTCTCCTACCCCTCCATCTTTCAAATTCTTGAACCCTAATACCTGGAATGCACAGAAAGCGGGTGAACGAAGAAAGGGAGCATTTCGTCCCATGGCATTCGATGGGGTATCATCTAGCTCGAGAAGAAGTGGAGGTGGAGGAAGAGAAGAGCAATTTGCTGAAGGCTGGGTTCGTAACGGGAAGGATGACAAAGATGGTGTCTCACCAAAGTGCTTCTGTGGAGAAAATGCAATCATGTTCATGTCGAAGACGAGCAACAATCCTAACAGATTATTTCTCGGATGTTCGTTTTATAAGGTATGTAAAGCAACTATGTGAAACTCTGTTTGTGTTAGGGTTTATCCCCGAAACCAGAATTTTTGGTGAGTTCTGTGAACTGATTTTGTACAAGTAAGACAACCATATTGTAAGTTCTTTCTGTGGTTAGATGAGCACATTGCAAGGCTTGGGAGGAGTGATACAAGGGACTGGAGAGAGAAGGAAATTGGTGACATTAAAGAGCATGAATGAAAGCAAGACATGGAAAATAGGATCAAATTTTTGGAGAAGAGGATAGTAGCTTTAAAGATGAAAAAAAATCCAACAGGGTAGTGCATATGTGTGATTTTAATTGTCCTTATTGTTGCTGTTTTAAGTTGTAAGAATTAATCGATGGTTGAAAACGATAAATGTGATAATTTGTTCCCAGAAAAATTGAACATGTCCTTTTTATACATGTATCAGTTTTTATCCTGTATGTTGCAATGTATGATTGAATCAAAGCTGGCCAAATTACAGATAATCAAACATCCAAGAAGTGACATTAAAGCTGTGAACGTAAACATTAATCATTGTTTCTGACAACCCAAAAAAAAGAAGACCAGTTTGATAATAATGTGTGCACATGTATGGCATGATACCATTAACAAGTTTTTACTTGACCAATAACGGGCTAAACAAAAAAAACAGCTAATAGAAAAAGGATAGTTGTATTTGAAATTTGCCATTAAGAATTACAACAGCACACATTTATCACAAAATAACATAATGGCATGATGCTTCATTCCTTGGAATCCTTAGATGCTGACACACATGGTATAGTTGGTGGTGGAGCCTCCTGATCATGTGCAGCAGTTTGTGTGCTAGATGGAGTTGGTCCTTGGGAGACTTCATGAACTGGTGCTGCCTGCTGTGTGTTAGGTGGGGTTAGCCCTTGACCAAGTGGAGTTGGTGGCCTGAAAATCTTCTGCTTTGATCTGAAAATCTCCTGATTTGAAGCATCCTGGACATAGTAGTCATAGTAGTTAACAATTTAGAATGAAGACATATTAGTCCCTCAGGAGTAATATACTACGACAGATCACTCCTTGAAGATTGTGGTACTAAGACAAAATAATATCTGATGTTTCTAGTACTAAGACAGTTTAAACCCTGAACTACTTAATGATATGACAAAATTGTTGCTGGAGTAGATATTCAAGGAAACAATGTTATGACATTAAAGTGATCTTACCTCTGGTGGTGGAGCTGATTGTGACAAAGGAAGCACAACTAGTGTTTGGGAGGTTCTATCTCCCTCCTTCTTAGGTCGCTTTGTCTTCGACTTCCAATTGGGGTTCGAAGGAGCTCCCTTGCAAGTTTTGTAATTGTGGCCCTTTTCACCACACTTACTGCAAGATATAGAGAATGGCCTCTTCAATTTACCCCCTTGCATTAGTGGCTCAGCAGGATCTTTCTGCCGATTATGAACCTTTGGCCTGCCAATTCCCTTTTTGATGATGGGTGGGTCTGGCTGTGAGAATTCAGTTCTGGGCCAAAATTCTGCACTTGGCACTGGTTTAATGCAGTGTGCATATGTCCTACGGATTGACTCCATACACAGCCAAGGATGGACATAGTCTTGTGGCATGTTACATCTCTTCCTAATGGCAGTATGTGCATGAATGCAAGGCATGCCTGAGATATTGAAAGAAACAGGTTTTAATGATGACAAAATAATTAGTGCTAATAACAACAAAACTCTGCAATGAATGAATTAGAATGATCACAGATGTTACCAGTAAGTTGTCATTTGTTGCACGAGCAAGTGTACTTAATGAGGTCTACACCCACCTTGCTTACTTTGCGATTCACCTCAAACCTTTTCCGTTCATTGTAACTAACCCACTCAGCCATCCACTTAGTACTAAGGTTGATTAACCTCTCCATCCTCTTTTGCTGGACTGGTGCTAGCTTTTCAGTGTGGTTGTCCAGGACTCGTTTGTGATTCATCATCCTCCTCATCAGGTAACACCTGATTTCTTCACACATGGTGAGTATGGGCTTAGTTCGGTAATTCACTATCTTGGCATTAAACACCTCACACATGTTATTTGTAAGGCTATCAACCTTTGGCACATGGAAGAAATAAGCCTTAACCCAAGTTTCTGGCTCAAACTTACTGAGGTATTCCCAAGCACCTTGGTTCACTGCCTTCATCTTTTCCATACATTCCTTGAATTCCTCAACAGTAGTGCATCTAGCACACTCCCACACAATCTCTCTGATGTACAAGTCCTTGAAGAGATTTATGAAATTCTTCCACATGTGCATCACGCAATTACAGAGCTTTGCATGTGGCATGACCTCCTTTAGCGCAGGGAGTAAACCCTGCATTGAATGAGGGCAGGAAACATTTTCATAAAGGAATGATATACTAAATGAAACTAATAATATTTGAAGCAAACATATTGATTAACCAGGATTATATCTTACCTTCTATTGGTCCGATATTAAGGTCCAGCCATGGATGGCATTGTCTCCTATGTCTCCCTGAAGATTTGTCAAGAACCACTTCCAGGCATCCTTGGTCTCAGCCCTGACAACCCCATATGCAACAACGTAGAACTGATTGTTTGCATCTTGAGCAACTGCTGCTAGAAGCCAACCCATGTAGTAGATTTTCAGAAAACAACCATCCAAGTGTAACAACGGCCTGTACCCATCTTTGAACCCTTACTTACAAGCATCCAAGCATATGTATAATTTATCAAATACAGGAGGTGCTTCTGGAATTGGCATGAGCTCCAACCTGGCCGTTGAACCTGGATTGCTTATAAGAATCTGCTCACAGTAGTCCCTGCTCCTCTTGTATTGTTCCCTCTCGTTATTCATGATCTTCTCCCTCGCTTCCACTACTGCTCTGTACACCATCTTAGGGTGGGGACATAGTAAAAATTTCTCCCTTAGGAGTTCAGTTGCCTCTCTTGTGTTCATGTGTGGTTGGATTGCCATCCTCCTTTCAATTTTCTTGCTAAGCTAATGCTGATCAGTTGCATTACTCCCTAAATTCCTTGCACAAATATGTTCTTGCTGGTACGTCTTAACTTGATAACACTGCAAGATTTTGTTGTAGGACAAATGAACTAGGAACGGACACTCCTCATCCTTGCAACCCACCCTGACCCTCTCCTTGTCGTTCTTGATCCACTTCAGCTCCCTCCCATCAGCAATAAATGAATCTTTTACCACCTCCTTAAACCTTTCAACAGTAGCAAACCTCGTTTCTAACTCAAATCTGTCCTCATCATGAGCATAATCATCATCAAACTCATGAAAATTCCTGTTGTTGCCTTCATCCTCGGATGAATTGGGTGTATGCAACTCCTCGAACTCATACTCAAATATGATTTCCTCCATTTCTGTAGGGACTTCGTTGACATAGAATCCACTCGCCACTGTATGATCCAGCTGCACACCAGGATCATCACCACCACCTCCTTGATCATTCGGCCCATCAGCCTCCTAACCCCCAACTTCACTACCCGTCCTAGCATTAGCACCTGCATTATTTTCTCCTCTTATTTTCACCATTGTTCCATGCTGAACCCTCTTATTTCCAACCTTAGATTTTTTCTTTGACCCTTGCCTCTTTGAAACTGGCTTCTTCGGGGTCACAATCTTTTTTTTATCCTTCGTACTTCTTTTTATCTTGCCAGTTGCCACCATCAATCCCGCCATTAGTATCACTTTCAGTACTATCGGTCTCAAATCCAGCTGGTGGAGGTTTGTACAGCACATCTTCTATAATTTTGTACCCGTCATCTGATGAAGACGATGTCTTCAATTCCTCTAAAATCTCATCTTGCCAGCATTGTCAACCACCTCAGGATCATCGACTGGGTGATCAAAGTATATGTGGAACTCAGAAGTCTGTTGGTTCTTCAATATGTTCTCTCGCATTGCATTGATCCCTGCATCCCCAGTTAATATGCTCAGCCCAGACTCAATGTCACTACTTATTGGATCATACCAATATACTTCCTTGTATGACTAGTATTTCAAACCCTTAAATAATATTACAAGGTCTCCGAAGTTCACAAAGTCCAGGTCCATCTCAGGGACCTCTCTTCCTTTCCATTTTGATAAACCAGGGATCTATCACTTTCTCTGAAAAAGTTACCTCCATGATGAAAAATCGGCACCACAAAAACATCAACCATCTGAAATTAACCAATGATCAACAATGTGTCATTCCAAAAACCAGTTACCAAAATTACGAACGAAACCCCTTTGCCCTAACACAATCCCTCCTTCTAATCCTACGCACAACGTTTTGCAAAAACGTTTTTCCACTTCATTACACCACTGTTACCCACACTCTCTACATGCACACATACTGTCTTCATCCTTTGTTTACACAACAATAACCAAAACTTTAACGCTAAGTAAGACGATCTTACCTTCTGACGAAGACAGCAACTATGAACTCAACAAAAACCTTCTTCTCAGCCTCCCACAGCAACTTCACCACGCACCGATTGCTCTTCTACGTAGTGTAATTTTTGGAGGAAGAAACAGGGAGGAGGGAGTTTGATCGTCTGTCTTCTTAGGGTTTTCCAGTAATTCAGAAAATCAAACATGGGTGTTATGGGTATTGCATATGGGAATTAAAGTGTGTTTGGAGGAGTGGAAGAGAAACGGCGTTGTTTTGGAGCTTGGGGACTAATACATCCTATTTTCAGAAGGTATAACCCATATGTCATCTCGTTACGGTCAGGTCAGCGCTACGGAAGTCACGTCAGTGTTTTCTGTCGGAACTAACGGACGGAGTTTAACGGGGAGTATATTTGTCCACATTTTAGAGAGGCCAAGAACATGCATGTATTTTCTATTCTTTGTGGACGAAAATGTCTGTAAAAAAAGGTCAAGGACCTATTTATCATTTTTCTTAAATATATTTTATGTAAAGAACATAATAAAAAATCTAAAACTCTCGGTGAACCTAGACAATTTCAGCCCTCCATACAAATAACTTTAGTGCGTATGAGCATAAAATGATATTTCGTTATTATTTATTTATTTCTATAAATTTAATTTTAATGTATTATTAATATAAAATAATTTTATACATGTATTTAAT